>NC_136070.1:958851355-959093176 GCF_964261635.1 Lissotriton helveticus | reverse complement strand
GACCGGGTGCAGAGTGCTGAGGACCAATGCTATCCAATGGGGGATAGGGGTCCTCCTGTTGGTGGATGCTGGCGAGCAGGCCACTTGTTTGTGGGAGCAAAGCTCCTGGACTTTAGCTCAGAAGAAACTAAGTATCACCAAAGGTGCACCCTCAGGGGCACTAGGGGGGCCGGGTGCCTGGTGCTGTTTCGATGTGAGGGGCCCTGTTTGCAATGGGGAGCCTCTGATTTGCAAAGGCACTGCAGGCTTGGGGACTAAGGTCTTCTGGGTGAGACCACCACTTTGAGAGGGAAGTTGGGGGTTGGTTAGACTCCGTTGGTCTGGCCACCCAAGGCTGTGGTGCGTCGGATGCAGGGGGGCCTTTTGGGGTTGGATCTTCTTACCAGCTCCTGGTTGCAGTTTAGGGACCTTCCAGATTAAGGGTGTCTACTGGAGGCTTGAGGAAGGTCAGGGGTCGCCGAATCTCGGGTCAGTAGCTCTGGCCGTAGCCCGTGGGTGCAGAGTTTTTGCGGTTTCTGGCGGGGGCCAGAGGTTGCAGATGAACAAATCTGGTGTTCACGGGAGACAGTCTTTGTGGTTGAAGGCAGGCAGGTGCTCCGGAGTTTGAGGTTGCTGGTTGCAGGACACACTGCGATTTCCAGGAGCAGGTTCGAGGTGGAGGCAGGCCGGTAGGGCTGGGGCCAAGTCGGTGGGCGTCTTCCTCTTAGCTTCGGCACAGCTGTTTGGTCCTTCTTTTCTTGCTGCAGGTTCTTGTCTGAGGAAGCCAGGTTCAGGGGTGCCACATAATACTAGATTTAGGGGTGTTAAAGGTAGGAACCAATGGGTCTCTTTCCTGGGATTGGGTACACCCCCTACTATGCCACCCTCCAGTGGGAGGGGTCATGAGTCTGTCCCTGTTTGGAGTCCACTCCTTCCCCACCCAATCTGCAAAATGGCGGTGACTGAGAGTTGTGCTTCGCCTCGCCCACCTGAAGGGTGGAGTTTGCAGAGGTGGGCACACCTCTCTTCCTCACTTGTTTTCCCCGCCGGTTCTCCCTCCCGAAGTGGGAGTTAGAACCAGTGGACACCAGTTGCTCTTCCGATAAAAATGATACTTCACTTGGGCGTATGAGCAAAGTGCCTGTGCCTGTGACAGGGAAGGGCTAAAATCTTGTAGAGATTGAGGGGGAACCAAAGAGGGTCCAAAAGTAGAGATTGAGGGGGAACCAAAGAGGGTCCAAAAAGGCAGTGTCTTTTTACATTTTAAGGCGGACTCTGCTTTGGGCACCCACAGACGTGAGATATCCTTTTGATCGATAGGCCGGGGGGGGGGGGGGGGGGGGGGGAGAACGCTTGGTGTTAGTTAATTTGTACTCCAGCAGAGAACAGTAGTATTATATACTTAGTATCTGTACATTAATTCAGGATCTTCCTACAGAAAACTGCTTGTGATGTTTTCCCATGTAAAAGTAGTTTGTTGTGGAGCATGGGGAGGGCGGCTGAAGTTGTGAACATGTATGAATTGGAACTGCTCTAGGGAAACCCTTTTCCACCATCCATAAAGTTGGATACTTTGGACATGAATATATTTAAGCAATACTTTAATCACATGACTTGGTCAGCAAAAATTGCTATTAAATAATCATACATTTAAATTATTTTGTGTGACTCAGTATCGAAAAATGTGGCCTTTTTTTTTTTTTTTTGCAGCTTAAGTAGGAGTGAGCGCAGTGGAAGGTACAGTTCTAGCTTTGATCGAGATGGTCGTGACTACCGTGATGATCGGGAATACAGATCCCGTAGAAGAGAATCTGACCACAGGAGGTCGAGTGATGAAAGACGGAGTGATAGATATGACGATTACCGTGATTATGACAGCCCAGAGGTAAGAGCTAAAAAAAATATCCTTGTTAAATGCATGTATTTTAGTGTAACAATTGCACGTAGTGAATGTGTGAATTCCAGAGGACCTTAATTGGCATTTTTATCAGTGCATTATTTTGTGCTTATTTTCAGATTCGTTTACAGCACTTATGTACCACGCCTACCAGCATCTTAAAATGACTTAAGAATGAGGGCTGATGTACAGTTTACCAAAAACTTGTGCTACTCGTGCTGAATGGGAGAAACATCTTTGCTTTCTTTTATCAAAAACATCTGCATTGTATTTTTTTTGGCTCTATCACACATTTCTCATTGGAGCAGATAGAATATGTTTAACAAATCATTTTCCAGCTTATGTATCTTGCATAGTAGTAAATAACCTGGTGGACTAGATCTAGAAATATTTTGTGAGCAGTATTCCTGCGAGTCGATGGGAGGCGTTGTTGGCATTGTCCGGGCTGGAAGTGACGTGTGGTGCCCCTGGTCCCGGAGGAAGCCCTGGCCACACTGCCAAGCTAATGCAAGCGTGATAGTTGCAGCCAAGTTACTATTCGATGTGGGTTGGGTACGGCCAAGTAGCAGAGCAGTTTCTTCTTTGGTGGCCTTATGGTGCCAAACCAGTCTGAGAATTGGCTTTTCCAGGGATGTCCATATGGCGCTTATAGACATGCCACGTTTATGGCTGTCTAATCGGAGACCAGGTGCAGTCAGTACTGGAGTGCTTTAAGGCCAGCAGGTCTACGGCCAGGTCGTTGGGTCTTTCCGTGGCCCCTCGCAAACCCCAGTCAGCCTTTCACTCCTTTAGTGTTCACGGAAGGGTCTTCCAGCCGCATATTTACTTGCCCAGCCATCATGGTGTGCAAGCTTCCCAGGCTCTGCATGGCTGATGACGTGGTACACTCAGACCTCATGGGCCGGGCAGGCAGAGGTCTGGCCAGTGCACCACACCCTAGCAGTGGCAGCCTCCAAACCCCTTTAATTTTCCCTTTTACCATCCTTGGCACCCAGTGGGAGGCAGGATACACCATCACCTGTCCCACTGGAGGCCAATAACAGGCTGCTTGGTTCTTCAGGTGGTTTGAAGGGACTACTACCGCCCCTTCGTGACCTCCCATTTCACCCCTTTGCGACCAGGTGACGGACAAGCTGACCATCTCTTTGCTCCACCAGGAAGTGGCTGCTCTCTTTGCCAAAGGAGCATTAGAGAGGGTGCTGACACCAGGAGTCTGTCTTGGTTATTACCATTACTTTCTGGTGCTTTGTCATATTCTAGGCCTGCACCCTCGCAATTTCTTCCGGCAGAAGGTCCAAATGTTCCTGCTCACTTAGGTCCTGTCTGCCACGGACTCGGGAGAATGTATGGTAACGTTGGACAGTAGCCAATGTGCTACTGACCTTGGGGTGACTACACCCTTGGTGTGCTATCCCCACGTGGGCACAATCCCTAATCCTGATTGGAGAGTGCCTGCCATCTGCAAGTTGGCAGGCACAGAAGAGTTGATTTCACCCCGACTCCCCCCACATGAGGGGTGGGGTAGACAGAGGTGGGCACACCTTCTGGGCTGTGCTAATTTTTCCTGCCCATCTTCCCGCTGAAAAGGAGGTGAGACTGGAAGGGGACCTGCTCTTGATAGTAGGAGGGTCTGGGGGTCGTGTTACAAAGGCGCCAAGGCCTTTGTAGCTCCCCTGCCACAGATGGCTCTTCCTGGCCTGGGGTAGGTGTGACCACCTCTGCCCAGGAAAGGCTTTGTTTCTGGGCTCTGGGAGCAAAAGCTCCCACCCCAGGGGTCCAGAAACATGTCTCGTGATGGCAGGCTGGTGTGTACCAGTCATGGAACTCACCAGAGGCTGTTCTTTTTTGAGGAGTATCTCTAAGATGCCCTCTGCATTTTTCATTAAATCCCACACTGGCATCCATGTGGGTTTAATGTGCTGAGAAGTAGGATACCAAACTTTCCAGGTTTCAGTTACCCATTATGGTGCTGTGGCGTTCGTAATGACACACTCCCAGCACCATATACTCTTAATGGCATTACTGCACTTACAATGTCTGAGAATTGGTCTAGACACTGTAGGGGTACAGGGCTTATGCACCTGTACCCTCACCACTGGTGTAGTGCACCCAGCTAGAGGGGTGGCTGTCCTATGCCAGGTCAGTGGGTAAGATTTCTTTATTGAGATTTAGAAGAAAACTATGGTGCATAACTGGATGTAATCGCATTGAACGTCTTTTTAAACAAGTCGGTCCTAGGCATAGGATAATTACACAGCCACTCCAGCACTGTGAACACACAGCGTACATGACTAACTGCTGCATAACGTGAACAGTGTTCCTTCTACTGGGAAGTTGGGTATCCTGCAAAGACGGAACGACATTGCAACTTTCCTTTAAAGAACACCCTCAGTATTATTCCTCCACAAGGGGCATCAGTCATATAATATAATCCATAAACAATACCATAACTAATAGTGGTCAGATGCATTTCCCAGTTCCATAATCCTCCCAGGACAGACCAGCAAAGGGCTGTGGTACAGTGATCTCCAAGAAGAAACCCTATCTTCCACCTGACTCCTTAAACCCCTAGCCAACTGTTCCTCAGGTCATCTGAAGGGTACCTTTATCGCACCGCAGAGTTTGATCACGTCATTCATTTTGTATGTGATGGCAGTTTGATATTTAAGTTAGCTGAAAAAGCTATTTTGTCCCCATGGATGGAAAGGTTGCCTCCAGTGTCTGAAGATGCAGTTTAGCCATCGTCAGTCCAATTGCCAGCCAGCATTTATAAGTAGGATGTGTCCCTTAAATTTGAATCATCCTCCTTTTGGCTGGGTCAAAATTGGCCGCACCGCACCTGAGTAAACGGATAGCTCAAGGCAGCCCCAGAGGAGATGTACAATAGCGCATCTGCCTTCCCCACAGCGCCACCAGTTATGTGGGCTCAGTCCTCTGTGCAGCTTAGCTGGAGACTAGTACCAATTGTCCAGCAGTTTAAAGTATGTGAATTTCAATCTACCTTGTGTGGTAGTAATCTATCTGCGACTTTTAAGCTTTAGGAGAATAGTTATGTTATGTTAACTTTTATTTATATAGCGCACGGCTACTCAACAAGAGTGTCCCGGCGCTTTCAGAGGGCGGCTCAGCAATTAAAAAACATAACAGTAAACAAACAAGAAAGGAGAAATGGGGTAAAGAAAAAAAAGCAACCTAAAGATTAAAAAGCCAGGTCTTCAGGTTTTTCCTGAACAGAAGCAGACTAGGAATGCTGCGTAAAGCAAGGGGCAATGAGTTCCATAGCTGGGGAGCCTTAAGGCTAAAGGAACGACCCCCAATGCGAGCCTTCTTCACGCGGGGCACCACGGCCATGAACAAAGATTCCGACCGCAAAGAGCGGGCCGGACAGTAGAAGGCCAGTCTGCGCTGCAAATACTTAGCTCCGGAGCCAGAAAGTGCCTTATGCACCAGCGTCAACGTTTTAAACATTATCCGCTTTCGGATAGGGAGCCAGTGAAGTGACTGTAGCACCCCAGATGTTATGTCTCACAGCAGTTTACCAGTCTCGCTTCAAGGGTGAGGAGGGAGAGGCAGCTGTACAGCAACAGCCCATACATCCCTGACCATGTACCCAACTTCTCGATATATGCGTATCTGTAAAGGATCTAGCAATAAATGCCCCCTCCAATTTGTCAGTGACACTGCCACATTTGGATTTTCCGCCACTGCCCGTGTCATTCTAAAGCAGATCGCCCTTTCTTGCCCTCTCTCGCCAAACATCCATGTACCCTTGCACCGCCAAACATTTCGATTGATTGGCAAACTCCTAGTTTACCTTTCGTTACGGCTGTTAAAGTAGTACAGAAACTGCACAAGTAAAGGTCAAATGTGAGCTGCGTTGAGTCTGTACAACTTACAGGGGTGACTTTAAATATGACTTCAGTAAAGCAACAAATGCTAAATCTTCAGCTGCCACAAATCAGAATAAACATTTGTGACATGTTGAATAGCCCACCTCTAACATCAGTTAAGTTAATTGTAAAAGGTACCTTGGAGCTCACATTGCCTAGGTGCATAGTGTGTAAAAATAAAACCCACTAAGAAGGTAACTTAGAAGCATAGTTGACTTTAACAACAATACGTTAATCAGCCCATAAATTAGCTTGTTTTTTTTAATGCACTTATTGAAGGCCAATTTTTCCTTGACAGAGGGATCGCGTGAGAAGGAACAGTGACAGATCGGAAGATGGGTACCACTCTGATGGAGACTACGCTGAACATGATTATAGACAGGACCTTGGCGATGAGCGGGAAAGCAAAACAATCATGTTGCGGGGACTTCCCATCACAGTCACAGACTACTCTGTAAGTTTCTAAAGCAAATTATTTCTGTACTGTTTTGCAGATCTAGAGTTCTGCATTACGTGACCTGCATTTATATATCTGGGACTTTATTACTGATTGATACTCAGTTTGCATGAATTGATTAACTGGGACTGTAGGAAGCTGGCTCTGTATATACTATACCAAAATTAGGTATAGTGTGCACAGTCCAGTGGAGTCCCAAAGGTAGGGAAAGGTAAAAGTAGATAGCACCTTACTTTATTTGTGGTAGTGTGGGTGAGAAGTAAGGCTTTATCCGAGGTAGTGTTAAGCATTTGTTGACCAGTCTTGGGCAAGAAATGTCACACACACAGACTGAACCCAGACCAATTTGTTTGTATCGAATATTTCGTTATTTTGTTTCTAGAACCAAACCAAGCCTGGCAATGACTTGGTTGGGTGAGTAGGTTTTCTGGCGTTAGAACCAAGGTTCCCCCAGGGACACACTGAAAGCGCTCTCATAGACACTGGGGAGGCTGGGTGCAGAGTGCTGAGGCCCATTTATTATCCAATGGGGGATTGGGGGCTTCTGGTTGGTGGCTGCTCACAAGCAGGCCACAGGGTTGTGGGAGCAAACCTCCTGGTGTTAGGCTCTGGACAACGGGAGGTCCGGTTTAGCGCACAAAGGGCACCCACAGCAGCACAAGGGAGGACTGGTGCTGGTTTGGGCCGGGTGCCCTGTTTTGGCCAGAGACATTACTTCACGCTTTTCCACCAATTCCACTTGTTCCTCTAGTGATCAACAAGTACTACAGAGCCAATACCAGAATGATACTGTTCGCACCAGAGTGGCCTCACCAGTGGTAGTAGCCGGACCTTCTTCAGCTATCTGCTGTTGGGCAGCTTGGGAAATTACCGAATCTGGACGTGGATGACCAATTGGACAAGATGGGCTGTAAGCTGGGGCACTGTATTTTCTCTATGCGAGGAATATATGCAGGCGTCTTCATGATCTTAACCCCTTCATTCCAGATATAGTCTGATTGGTACAGCTCGCGTGATCTTCCTGGACTCTTCTTTGAAATCATGTAAAAAACTGTCTGTTCGACCATAACAGGCAATTGGAATCTAGCTGCCGCCCACTGCATTAAATTATGAAAGCCCTCTATGCTGGTGGTTTTTCTAGGACAGCCTTTTGTGGGGGAAACCTTTGATGGTAATCCGCCAGAATGGCCTGGAGAGCTTGTATGAGCGTGGGGGGGGGGGGAGAAGAAGAGCGGGGGGGGGGAAAGCGGTGACTCATTTCCTTCTGGCGTGACTCCCTTCGATGAAATCTATGGTGTGGAACCATAAGTTCTTCCTGGTAATATTGTTCCCAATAGTCGTCGTCATCATCCTGACACATGATGTTAAGCTCAGAAGGATGGTGAGCTGTGTGAAATGGTCCCTCATCATCTTCGTCCTCCTCTTTACCATCAAAGCGCACGGGATGAACCTTACCTCATATGCGGATGATACACAGCTGATACTGGCTGTCAGGAACAATGGGGAAACAGTGGCGGAAAATTTCAAGACAGGTATGCTGGCCATTGGAAAATGGATGTCAGCAAACTGTCTGAAATTAAATTCTGATAAAACTGAGGTGGTCACCTTTGGCCACCTCAGTCCTAGCTGGTCCCCAACCTGGTGGCCATCATCTTTTGGAGCCGTACCCAAACCAGTTACGAAAGTAAGAAATTTGGGTGTCATCTTTGATGACAAGCTAAATTTTCTGGCTCATGCTAATCAGACGGCCTCTATGGCGTTTTACAAACTACGTCTGGTTAGGAAGATTCTTCCTTTTCTTCCTACTAATGTGGGAAAGACACTGGTCAGCGCTCTGGTATTGTCAGCACTGGACTATTGCAATGGCTTGTTTGCAAACGCACAAGTCCGGATAATAAAGAAATTGCAAACAATCCAGAATGCGGCAGCCAGACTTCTCCTGAACATTCCTAAATTTAAGCCAATACAAGAATCCCTGAGGAGTCTTCACTGGCTCCCGGTCAGGAACCGAATTAAATTTAAGACACTTTGTATCGTCTACAAGGCTTTACATCAACAAGCACCTCAATTCCTGCGCGACCATCTTGTCCCATACATTCCCACTCGAACGCTACGATCAGCAGGACAAAATGACTTGGCAGTGCCTCGGACTAGGCTGGTCAACTGGGGAGACAGACGTTTCCTAGTTGCCGCCCCAAGATTGTGGAATTCTCTCCCACAAATCATAAGATCATGTCCGAACCTAATGTCCTTCAGGAAGAAACTGAAAACCTGGCTGTTTAACCTCTGAAAAACATCCTCAGTATCAAACAGGTGAGTAATACAATACAGCGCCGAGACGCCTGCGGGCAATTGTTTGCGCTTAATAAATTCTAAAAATAAATAAAAAAATAAATTTACCGTAAGTTTCTAAAAGGTGTGAAGGCAGAAGCGGAGAAATCTTACTGGTGCCTTTAAAAAGTCTTGAGTTGATAAGGTCCAGATGATATGAGGTGTTGACTGTGAAGGTAAAACTACCACCATTGATACATGAGATTGACTTGGTAAATCCGTCGTCTGACCGATCCGTCGTTGACGGTGAGGTGAGGGTGAGGGCAGACGGTGAAGGCAAACTCCGATGATATCTTCGTCGACGGAGGGTTCGTCGGCGGGGACTTCGTCGATGATATCTTCGACGATTCTTCAAAAACAGGCCTCTTGGTAGTGATTGAGATTCTGGTAGACAGAGTAGGCTATGTAATGGCCGTTATCGAGACAGTAGCTGTCGTCGATGGGGCAGAAGAAGTCACAGAAATCATCGACTGAGTCAAAGTGAGAGATTTGACATGGCTTTTACTTAGTTTTTGAAGTCGATGTCTTCTTAGACTCCTTGACCGATGTAGAGGGTAGAGACAGCGTTGACCCGGAGGAAAGCTTCGGTGACCTCTGAAGGGTTAGAAACCTCAAGGGAAGATTTATGGTGTTTTCTTCGCTCACTTGAAGAGCTGTCATGGGATCTAGCTCTTTTGCTAGAAGTTGAGGCTCGGTCATTGTAAGGAAGTGTTTCTTTTGCAGTAACCCCCCACTTTTTGCCTGATAACTGATGCACTTTTCCTTGGTGTGCCCTGGGTCCATGCCAATCGGGAACCCAGGGCCTGTGTTCATTCCCTAAAAACTGTACTAAAGCCTAAACCCAATTGGCATCTCTGTCCACATGTCAGCCCCTGGTAAATGGTACCCTAGGTGCCCAGGGCATTGTGACCAGCGAAGACCCCCTAAGGGCTGCAGCACTTATTGTGCCACCCGAGGATCCCTGTACCCAGACACCCACACACTGCCTTTGCAGGCTGAGTGTCCTGGTGCAGAACTAAACAGTCGACATGGCACACATTCCTGTGTGCCATGCCCCCAAACGCACTGCCCTGGTATACATCAGTCACCCCTCTAGCTGAGTGCACTATGCCAGTGGTGTGGGAACAGGTGCATGAGCCCTGTGCCCCTACAGTACCCAGGGCCATTCCTGGGTCCTTTAAGTGCAGTGTTGCCATTAAGAGTATACGGTGCTGGGAGGTTGTCGTTACGAACTCCACAGCACCATGATGGCTACACTGAAGACTAAGAAGTTGGATATCCATCAGCACATTAAACCCACACTACCAGTGTGGAATTTAATGCCAAATGCACTACAGAGGGCAACTTGCAGTTGCCCCCTGAACCTAACCTACAATCTACGTCTTGTGTGAGAGGCTGCCACACAGCAGACATGTTGCTGGACCCCTGGGTAGAGAGCCATCTGCTTTCCTGGACCTGCAGCAATGCACATCTAGGGCGAGGTGCAAGGCCTCCTCCCCAGGATGGGCAGGGGGAGCTTCAAAGGCTTGCCGCCTTTGTGAGCTTCTCCAGTCCACTTGCTATACTCTGCAACGGGCCCCCACCGGATCAGACCCCCACTCTGGTGGGAAGACAGGCGGTAAAACCTAAGTGAGGAAAGGGGGTGTGCCAACCCCGCCCCTCAGTTGGGGGAAGCGAGGTGAAGCACAACTCTGGGCTAGTGCCATCTTGAGGATGGGGAGCCCTACCCAATCAGACAGGCTCCTGCCCCCCTCCCACTGGAGAGTGGCAAGATAGGGGGTGTAGTCATCCCAGGGAAGGGACCCATTGGTCCCTGACCTTCCACCTACCTGGAAAACCCCTAAATTTAGTAATTAGGGGCACCCTGAACCTTTCTTCCTCCGATCCAGATTCTGAAACCAGAACAAGAAGGAAGAAGACCTGCTGCTAACAAGAGGACAACACCAACTGACTTGGCCCCAGCCTACATGCCTGTCGACCCTCAAACCTGCTCCTGATAAATCCCGGCGTCTTTTGTGGGCAGCAACCTCGAAAACCCCAGAGGACCTGACTTCCTTGCTCATCCAAAGACTAGGACTCCCATCAGCAGTGGTTCTTCTCAAACAGCAACAACCCCTGGTGCCAGCCAGGAACCCCGAATCCAGCACACTCTGCACCTGCCTGGCCAGTGCACGAGTGAACAAAGACCACGAGGATGTGTGTCTAAAATAACAATATATTTTTATATACAAAACAATTGGCCTAGAGTTTAGTTCTGGAGTGTGAGAGACCATATGCTGACTGAGTGTGTTTAACAAATGCTTTACACTGTCCTCTGATACTGCCTTACTGCTCGACCAAGCTACCCCTTTAGAGAGTAAGGTTGTATCTAACTTTAGTCTGCCAAACCTCTGTGGACTCTGTGCACAGTGTAACTTACTTTGGTGCAGTATATACAGAGCCACTTTCTTACAGCAGGTCCTGTAGGGTTTGAACAGAGCTTTTCTGTCAGACATTCTGAAGAGTTGTAGAGAAAAACTGAGTGGCACTCGGAGACTCCCTTCCACATGATGTGCAGTGAAAATCTGAGAACTGCCTCTGCTGAGTGTTCTAGAGGGTGCAGGTAGCCGGTTGGTTGGAGCTGACTTTTTACTATAATGATGTAGACAGGCTACTAAGATTTAGGCCTTAGGCTTTTTCTTTTAGCCTACTACTATTATTTACTTATGGCACTACTTTTGTAATTTACCGTGGGACTCCTGCCTCGGCGACGAGAACGATTCTGGCATATGAATCTATGAAATATACCAATACTGGATTACTGTAGTTACAGTTAAGTAACTTGTTTTCTCCTGCTCCATGGGAACTTAATGTTCTTTCTAAGTTGATGGGTCCCCTATTCGAACCCATTCATAAATCGTCTCTGCAGCATTAGTCATGGAAGACCGCTTTCTTAGTGGCCGTTACCTCTGCTTGCAGAGCAAGCGAAATTCAAGCTCTGTGTATTAAAGAACCTGATCTCACTTTCCATTCAAAAAGGGTAGTCCCTAGAACTCCTCCTAGTTTTATTTATTCAAGGTGGTCTCTGATTTTCATATTAACCAATCTATCACACTTCCTACATTTTTCTGAAAACCTTTAAGTCCTCCAGAGAGGGCTTTACATTCTATACCTCAATAGGGTTCTCAAATCCTACCTACACAGAAACAAGGATTTCTGGAAAATCAGACATCGGTTTGTGAACTATGGTTCCAGATGCACTGGTTTGTCAGCTTTCAAGCAGTCCATATCTAGATGGATAGTCTCATGTATTAGTCTTACCAGTTGGCTAACAAACAGCTACCTGGTAAACCAAAAGCTTATTCCACCAGGGGAAAGGCCTCTACTACAGCCCTCAAGAATGTACAGATTGCAGAAATCTGTAAAGCTGCCACATGGCAATCAGTACACACATTTACTCTCCATTATTGTTATGACTCTGACACTCTGGCGGATGCTCAGTTTGGGCAAGCCTCTTTAAAGAATCTGTTTTGATAATGTATCCTTGGAATGTTTTGCTGTGAGTATATAGGTGTTCCACCACAGGATGGTGGGTATGGGCTTGCTTTTCTATTTAGTGCTTATGACTATTGATGAGTATCCCTTGAAAGAGAAGGATAAGTTACTTACCTGCAATGATAGTTCTCTTCCAGGGGTATATTTATCAGTCATAAGCAACCCATCCACCTCCCTGTACGAATACCTTTTGGTATAGTAGCATTTTTTCTTTCTTTGACTCCTCTATTTTAGTACCCTGTTAAAAAAGACATGGTCTGTTACCTGATGATGAGAGCAGGAATGTTTTGGATGTCTTAAAGGCACGGCAACAGTTTTATTAGTGTTTTCTCTCTGCAGCCTAATGGCTAATTGCCTTTTTTCCTTGAAAATAAAGTGCTATGTTAAAACACTAAAGGAGTGCATGTTCTATTAATAGAAATGCTATATAAACGTGTTATATATTTTTTTTTATTTTAAATGGAAAATTCAATGCAATTTTGGCTTCTTAGTCTGTTGAATGTTCTTAGGCTGCATGTTATCAATACACTTTCCCAAAAAAACTCCAATTCAACCCGGAGGCAAGGAAAACAGCAGCACGGCCAGGCACCAATACTTTTGTAAGTCTTGATTATTCCGTAGTCTGCATCGGTGCAGACATGACCCACGCTTTTTCAGTCGTAGCCTTCAACAGGGTCTTATGTGTGTGTGCATAGCGTATATGTAGGTTGGAAGATATCAAGTACGTGTTGTGACAAACCACACACACACACACACACACACACACACACACACACACACACACACGTGTGTGGGTTTATACAGACTGGGGTGCTATACAGACTGGGGGTCGAAGCCAAGGGGCCTGATGGAACACGCTTCAGGAGTACTGTTTACTTGCGGAGGAATATTGGGGAGCATTTATCCAAGATACTTTTAATATCGCTCATTGAGGACAATATTTTGACTTTCAGGTCCAGGTGTACAACCTGTGGATGTTGCAACCTGGACACACTATACTACCCTAAAGTCTTGAGGAGAGGTTGCCTGAAATTCATTCTTATATTAGTCACTATAGATACTTCCTTCAATATTCAGATATAGGTGCACAACCTTTGGATGGTGCACCAGGGACCTCTCCTTTCCGCCTAAGATTCCGCAAGAACAAATCATAATCAACCAAATTGAAAGCATACCTGCAAGCCTAGCTCTGATATCCACGTGGAAGGATAGAATCTATATAATTCTAGCTCTTGGCTACTCAGGCTTATTTTAATGCTTGGATCACAGCCCCAAGTACTGCAATACTTCTAACAGGGATCTACACATCTGTGCCTTCGCCACATGATCGACTACACTACTAAGAATTTAATTTTTGCACTTGCCCTGAAGAAGTCCCGTTTGGGACGAAAAGCGTCGGCTGTTCGTTTCTTTCTATTTGAAAAAAATAAAGGAATCAACCATACAAGACCTTTTTGGACATTACTATTTATTTTTGTGGAACAAATTCTGATCTCTTTGCAATTGTGATATGGTGCACCTGTGCTTGTGTTAATGGATTTGATGGTCTGTTCTAGGACCTATATTGTGATGGCGGGTATTTTTTCAGTGTGCACATAACCCCTAATCACTTACTCATAAAAGGGATAATACTATTGGGATAACTTTGGGCCAGGTGCATTTCTTATGAAGCTTCCACCATCTACCATACTTCAAACATATTATCTGCATTTATTTGTAATTTTGGGCCTGCATTTATCTGTGCTCGTGTATTTCTCTTGTGTATGCTGCTATCACATATATTTGGACCTCCCACTATTGCCTCTTTTGACCAATGTAACATATTATCTGCATCTAATGGTAATGTGTTGTCTGCATTTATCTGTGCTCTTGTATATCTCTTCTGCTCACTCTCTTCTCCCACACCCTCATTTACGCCATCCTAACATGGATCTCTGCGGCAAGCACACATATAAAATAAACTTCCCACCCGCACTCACAAAGAAAGCCGCCAAACGCTTTAAACGCAACTTCCTGAGGTCCCACCCTGAAACACCTTTTGTCGACACCTACTTCTCACCGGCAAATGGATCCCTGAACACTGATATCATCTTCCACACCGCACGCAGAGCTCAATGGAGAAAAGCGTTTCTTTTCTTACTCAACGTCTCCACCATCAGGAAATCCGCTCATGGACTAACACTCTCAATCGCACCATCCAAACTCTTCCCAGGCAGTACAGCCATTACTATCTACAATAACGGGATTGTCCTAATTCAATCCACAGACCGGAACCTGGATCTACTCGACAACCTGTTCTCCACGTTCAAGGAGCACCTCTCCAACCGCCGGACCTCCACACATACTCCAATCCAACTGAACCAGAACTCTTCACCTCCAACTAACGTCTCAGAACGACGCCGGACCTCCACACATACTCCAATCCAACTGAACCAGAACCCCTCACTTCCAACTAACTTCTCAGAACGACCCACCGCATCTGACCCCCACAACTCGACTCTATCCCTTCCCAAATCCCCCCCACTTTCTCCACCCCCGCCACTACCTACACTCCCGCCGCTCCTAGCTCCACCTCCTGCCGCGATCTCTCTCCCCCCCACTCCCTGCTCCCTCCCGGCCCCCACTCCTCCCTCAACATCTCCCCCCCCAACCCTCTGCACTCAAACTACTCCTGACATACACCCCTCCCTCATCATCTCCCCCCTCCCTCAACATCGCCCCCCCACTCCCTGCACTCCTGCTATTCCTAGCCTTCACCCCTCCCTCAACAGCTCCCCCATTCTCTGCACTCAACCCATTCCTGACCTACACCCCTCCCTCAACATTGCCCCCCCCCCCCCCACACCCTGCACTCCCGCCAATCCTAGCCTTCACTCTTCCCTCAACGTTTCCCTTTCCCCCCCACCCTTAGCACTCCCGCCACTCCTGGTCCCCACTCTTCCCTCAACATTGCCCCCCCACTCTCACGCCCCAATACCACACTTGCACCCCCGCAACGACTAGTCTCAACACGTCTCGCAATTGCCTCACCCCCCCTGACACTGATTACCCTTCCAATAACTCTAACCCCGTACCCAACGGCACGCTGGACGTGATCATGACCACCCTCCTCCAAGTGAAAGAAGAACTCCACACGCTCAGTTACTCCTCACGCACATCGAGCACCCCCCCCCACACCACCACCTCTCAACTAATAAACAACTCCCCCGCACATCCTAGTCACCCCTTACATAGTACCTCTCTCTCCTCTCGCAATACCTCCAACGGGCCGCAGCGCACTAACAAGACACATCCCACTCGCGCCTTACATTGGACCTCTATCCCCTCTCGCAATACCGCCAACCGCCCCCCAGCGCGCTATCAAGACCCTCTCGGACCGCGACATACACACCCTTCTCAGCACATATGGCCCGGCAACGCAAAAACGCTTAGCCACCATCAACATATCCATTCCTACGATTCTCTCCAACCCGATCAGGCACCCCACGCGTAGCAACAGAGGCTCTGTTCCCAACAACCTCACTAAAGTCCCTCTCACTATAGACCCCTCCACCTCCCCTTACACCCCCAGACTCAAATGCACACTTCTGAACTGTAGATCTGCCCAAAAACACTCGTCGGAGGTCGCTGACCTCATCTTGTCTATGGACCTTGACCTGGCCATACTAACGGAAACATGGTTAACTGAATCTTCCAATCCTATCATGGATATCCTAGTTCCCCCCCCCCCCCCCCCCCCCCCCCCCCCACTACTGCATCACTTGACTTGACAGGTCCAACAAGACTGGTGGCGGAATCGCTTGCATTTGCAAGAGCAACCTCTCTATTAATAAGGTCACCGCCCCTTCTCTTACCTCCTGTGAATACTTCTGCCTTGATGTCATCAGTGAGAGCAAACCTGTATGTTCACTACATATCCTGTACCACCCCCCGGGGGACAACCTCATCTTCTCCCAACAACTCATGGACACAATGTCAATCAACGCAGGACGGCAAAACACACATTTACCTTGGTGACTACAATCTTCATTGGAATGACTGCAGTGACGCAGTAGTTAATGGCATCAAAAATGTCCTTAACGCTTCTGACCTCACTCAAATTTGCAACGCCCCGACACATGACAAAGGCTCTATCCTCGACCTTGTCATCTCCAAAGAAGGCACCATTCAACTTGACTCAATCCAACCCTGTGACTGGTCAGACCATCATATTATCACATTCCTTATCAAGGAAAAAGTAAAACGCATCCCGGTGCAATACTCCATGCCCAAAGTCTGGAAAAGAGACATGAGGAAACTCAATCCAAACTCTCTTCCCCCTAACAGCTGCAATCTCCTACTCTTTTCCCCCCCCCCCCCCCCTTACCGACGTTACTGACGTTCAGTACCTAACTGACCACTATCTCAACTCCATGGCCTCAATAATCAATGAGGCGGCTCCATTGCAACTGAAAAGAGCACCCACTAAGATATCCAACCCTTGGTACAACGGGAGTCTCAATGAAGAGAGACGGGCTGTGCGAACAGCAGAGCCCACCTGGAGATCAGTTCCCTCGACATTCCATCTTAAAACTCTGAGGAAAAAGAGAAATGCATACTTCAGGAAAATAAAACGCTCAAAATCAGAGTTCTTCAGACTCCAGCTAGACCAAGCAAAAAACCGTCCAAGTAAATTGTTTTAGCTAATCCGAGCTCAATCTAAGGAACAACCCCCAGCTGTCGACATGTTGAGCTCTACTCCTTCCTGCGAAGATTTCTCGGTTTTCTTTAACAAAAAAACTGACAATATAAGGAGCGACCTCCTCAATGACGCAAGCCTTTACTTAATACCCAACTGCAGAACACCCAATAAACTAAAAAACAATGCGAATTGGTCATCCTTTGACACCTACTCTGAAGAAGATATTGACAGGATACTCGGCACCCTAAAACCATCCAATCACCTCACTGACCCTCTTCGGCTAACGCCGTAAAAGACTTCATCCCTTTGCTCCTCCCACTTTGGACTAAAATTATCAATAGCTCACTACAACAAGGAACTATCCCTGACTCCCTCAAAGTTGGACAAGTTACACCTCTACTGAAGAAACCAACAGCCGACCCCACGGATCTAAGCAATTACCGTCCGATTACCAACATTCCCACTCTCGCCAAACTTTTAGAAAAATGCGTCCAACTACAATTGACAAAACACATAGAACAGTTTGATCTCCTCAACCCACATCAATCAGGCTTCCGAGCAGGGCACAGCACTGAAACAGCTATGACTCCCATAATTTACGACGCCCTTCAAATCCTGGATCAAAACGATACCTGCCTCCTCATCCTTCTTGATCTCTCTTCAGCATTCGACACAGTGAAACATGAGAACTTACTCGAACTCCCAAAGACAAGAATGGGCTTCTCTGGGACTGTGCTTCGTTGGTTCACCTCCTTTCTACACAACCGATCTCAAAAATTTAAGAGCAAAAACGTGTTGTCATCCCCAATACCGGTATCGTTAGGTGTCCCTCAAGGATCCTGCCTATCCCCTACTTTGTTCAACCTTGTTATGGAACCTCTCACCACCCTACTACAAGCATCCAATGTTCACTTTCACATGTACGCTGATGACACTCAATTATATCTCAAGTTACAATCCCCCAAAGACATCCTGAGTCTGAACTCTACGATCGGAAACACCCAATCTTGGCTGGCCGATAACCACCTCAAACTCAATGCTATGAAGACTGAGTTCCTCCTAATCGCACCTCCCACGAGAATATCCTCCGCACAAACATGGCTTAAGCACCTAACAGCACTCAATGTCCAACCGACCATCTTGGACTCAGCAAAATCCTTAGGCATAACACCAACCTCAACATGCAGCAGCATATCAGCAAGGCAACTAAGGGGGCGAACTTCCAAATAAATACCTTGAGGAAACTTAAACCCTTCCTCCCAGCAAAAGACTTCCAAACCGCAGTACAAGCACTAGTCATCCCTCGCATAGACTACGGCAGCGTGGCCCTCTGCGGCCTCCCCCTAACTACAACGGCACCCCTCAGAGCGTCACTAAACGCGGCGGCAAGACTCATCACTGGATCAAAAAAACATTCGCACATCTCCCCTGACTTTAAATACTTGAACTGGCTACCTCTTGAAGCCAGAATTCAGCTGAAAATTGCCTGCATGATGCACAAGGCTATACACCTGAAATCACCCAGCTACCTCATACATAAGTTGACAATTTCTGGCGGGTTCAGAACTACCAGAAGTACAAACAATCTTCTGCTGAAACCGAGAAGATTCCGGAAGGAAAAAACGTACAAACGCTCCTTCTCAGGAATGGCGCCTAGGATCTGGAACGCACTTCCTCCGGAAACCAGGCTCATCTCCTCCTCCCTTCTGTTCAAGAAAGAAGTCAAAAATATCCTTATGGCTAAATACACTTTAACAACTACGTTTGATTTACAATGCGTCGATCAGTATTGCCAGTATATTATTATTATATAGCCTATATATTCCTATGCACGGGTGTTTTGACTTGTATTAGACTAAAATGCTCAGAGTCCTGATCCCACATATATGTATTTTCCTCTATTTCTGTTTTATTTACATTGTTTTGGATGACCCAAGTCCCAACTAGGCCATGCTACCTCATACCTGTACTATTTGTATTATTGTGGCTTTGTACATGAACTTGATGATCTACATCCTTACTATGCTCCCTGTTCCCCTACCCTTCCACCTGCCTCTGTAAAGCGCTCTGTTATCTGCAAAGATCTTGTTCGCGCTATATAAAACCTTCAAAATAAATAAAAATATATATACACACACACACACACACGGAGGTGAATCGTGGGAGCGATATTGTGCTTGGTCCGCTGCGGCCACAGGAGGGTGAATTTCCGGCCTAATTGGGACCGTGACTGCACGGGGAGACACGGAGCACTGTCACGGTGTTTCCCGGATGCGCCCACCACGGAGGCTGCAGAAGGCGTGGGTAGTAAAGGACGGCAATTCAGCCCCACATGAAACTTTTCTGGATTCTGGCAGCCTTTCCATCATCCGTCATGAAGGATGCTGGAACTTGCAGTCCTGCAATTACCACCAATGAGGAGGATGCACTATGCATATAAATGAGGGACTGCATTCGGCGTCAACTTGGGGGTTTCAAGGCATCTGATGAAGGAGACATTCCGAAACGCGTCATGCCAACATTATCCTGAATAAACCTACCTGTTAACTGCCCGCTGAGTCTCTCGTCGTTTCTTTTCAAGAGGCGACTTTTTTTTGTGTGTGTGTGTGTGTATGTATATATATATATATATATATATATATATATATATATATATATATATATATATATATATATATATATATATATATATATATATATATATATATATATATATATATATATATATATATATATATATATATATATATATATATATATATATATATATATATATATATATATATATATATATATATATATATATATATATATATATATATATATATATATATATATATATACATATATATATATACATATATATATATATATATATATATATATATATATATATACATATATATATATATATATATACATATATATATATATATATATACACATATATATATATATACACATATATATATATATATATATATATATATATATATACACATATATATATATATATATATATACACACATATACATATATATGTGTGTATGTATATGTATGTGTGTATGTACATATATATGTGTGTGTCTCCAGAAATGCTGCCCTCTGACTCCTTCCCTCCAAAACTCCTTTTTACTCGTCCAAAAGCCTCTTCCTACTGCTAAGACTTATAAAAAAATAAAAAAATCCTTCACTGTTTTATCCCTCCACTATCCTTTTTCAATCAAAATTAACAGACTAACATGTTCACTTCTCAAATTCCATATTCAACTATACTAATAACTGAATAACATATCTACTACTCAAATTACTTCATCTTTATACTATACTAATTTTCAACACTAATTCTTTATGGGTTCCGGAGTGGCGTGCTACTCGCCAGAAAAGCGCTTTAACACCCATCAGGGGTAACAAGTGCTATATGAATGCTAATCTTTCTTACCCTTTTATCCATCCGCTATCCTTCTCACTCCAAGTAACAGACTAATATCCACCACTGAAATTACCTCATATTTCACCATATTAATTCACCACTAATCCTTTATAGGCTCCCTGAATAGCATGCGTCAACAAGCGAGCGATAAATAAATACAAACCTTTGTCCTACTCTATCCTTCTGCTATCATTCCAAATCCAAATAACTGACTAACCTATCTACCACTTAAAATGTACTTGCATGTTTCACTATACTAATCCTCTGTGGGTCCCGGAGTAGCGTGCTACCCGCCGAAAAAGCGCTTCGACGCCTCGTCAGGGGTAGTAAGCGCTATATAAATGCAATTACAATACAATATGTATGTATATATGTGTGTGTATGTATATATATATATGTGTGTATGTATGTGTGTGTGTGTATATATATATATATATATATATATATATATATATATATATATATATATATATATATACACACGCCAGAAAGGTTCACCCACACGATGTTTGTTTAGGGAAGCACAAAAGACTCGCACTCCAGGGTCCGTGTTAGAGATTTGTTTATTGGCGACGCGTTTCGACCAGATGGTCTTCTTCGTTAGCCATATATATAGAGTATATGCTCCGAGGGGGTCCCATGTTTGGGCTGGACCATTGTGTTTGTCGGAGTATACCCCTGTAAAAGAACTGATTACAGGTAAGTAACTTATCCTTTCTTATCACAATATTGGGGGTGGGAGGGGGCGTTTCAATGAGAGGTGAAAAAAATAAAAACCTGGAGGTTCACCTTGGACAGGTTTCCACCATATTACAGATGGAATCGTGCTTGGTTATTGTTGGCGTTCATATTTTTATTTCTTTTGTAAACACTGAGATTTAAAAATGTTAGTTCATGCCATATTTCTAAATTACTTTCATTCGTTTTAATGAGTCTTTGTTCAGTTCTGATGTTAAATATTACACAGTCATGTCATCCTTGCTTACTTGCATGTTTTCTAGATTCGTGAACTTGTGGAATCCTTTGAAGGCCCACAGCCTGCAGATGTGAGACTTATGAAGAGAAAAACAGGTGAGATTAATCCTGCATGCAGCGTGCTTTAAACTGGTCCCTTATTTCACACCTATGGAAGAATAAACCGCTGCAAGCCAGCAAGCACGTTAGTTTGCCGTGGCATAGGAATTGTTGGAAAAAAACATAGATTTTACTTTCAAAGTCTTTGCATTTTAAGTCTTTTCATACCCTATCCTTGCGCCTTCCAATTTTTTTTACAAGGCCTTCCAAGTCAAACCACTATTGACTCATTTGGCAAAGAGTTGTAGTGTAGACTTCAGTCAAGTTAACACTAGGTATTGTAGCTGCACAGTGCTCTGCCCGAAAGGTGCTCTTGCTCTTGCAGACAGGTATCTGAACTCTGATTTTGTGCAGGGAAGTGCCAGAATGGCCACTGAGCGATCTCCAAGATTGTGCCTTTGCAAATATCTTTGAGATTTCCTCACGTGTTTGCCTGCATAGTTTTTATTCTTTTGTTTTTAGTATTTGTGGGTGGGCAGGGAGGGTGTTAAAAGTAACTGGTAAGTATGTATTTCTGATCTTGTTTGCACATGCATGGTTATTTTAAAGGGGTTATCTTAGTGAAAGTTGACTAGTTATGAAGGACTATGTTGTCCTTGCCACGGCAAAAAAACACTGCTTATTAGGAACGTTGAAGTCCCTTTTAAAGTGCTGCTTCATGAGTTGGCTGTCATGAGGGTGTGAAGCAGTTGGAGAGATTCACTTGTTTTTAAAGGAACTGACTAACACAAATATCCCGTCTATTATCTGAATGCTGTCTCTAGGTGTAAGCCGTGGGTTCGCCTTCGTGGAGTTTTATGACTTGCAAGATGCTACCAGCTGGATGGAAGCCAATCAGGTTGCTTCAATCACCAAATCTAGATATTCCTGAAAGTGGAACAATACTGTGCATTTTAAAAGGGGGTGAATCCTGGTGAAAGGAGTGGTTTGTTGCAAAAGTGACTTTAAATAAAGCTTTGTATATATTAAAATTATGAACTTAGAAATGTGATAATGAAGCATACAATTAGGATTAGTTTAGCGGTGTTTCTTGCCAAGTAGACCTGCTTTTGTTTTTTTACATTGACACTGGGCAATATCCAACCCTTCAGTGAACCATAATAATTAACATACATTTCTAACTATACATGAAGCATTTGTTTAAATGTGACCTATTAAGTTTATGGAATGCCACAGAAAGATTCAAGACAAATGCAAGTGTTATATTGCGTTTTGTACCAGTAGTCCCGCAGATCAGCAACACTGCTCTCAAATGATCCTTCATATTCGGTGTTACTCATGAATCTAGTTTCCCGAAGTCCTTCGTGGATGTGCAGCTATTGAGTGATAATAAATATGTATAGCAATTTAGGTAAAGTGAAGTCTTACCATCAGCCTAGCCTCCTCCTAGTCACCCTTACTGGTTGTACTCTGCTACTTTTTGAAAGGTTATGTCTTCTGAGTGAAGTGCATCTTGCTCCAAGAGTTTACATCGTTCCATTTTAATCCGCAGTGTTTGGGGTTTTCATTTTTTTACATGGCCTGCTTCCTTTTAATTATCCTCATGCAATATGTTTTTTATTTTTATTAAAAATAATACGTCTATACTCATTTCCTTGGTCTGTCTGGCTTGGGTGTCTTGTCAAACACGAGTGGATTTAGATGAGTACGACCTGAGAAATGCTTACTTTAGAATTTTGTATTTGAGTTCCATGGGCAGTGGAAGGCAGTACTCTCAGCACTTAAAAAGATATTTTTTGTAATCTAGGTGTAAAGCTGGTGTGTATGCGCGGTGGATTTGTAGCTGTACTTTAGGCTGCTTCTTGAAGCAGTCCAAGATCTAGTATCTTATTACCACCGTCTTGGTTACTGTGCTCAAAGCTTAACTTTGGTATAGTGGATATTTTCTGAAATGTTCAGGTGAAGTTCTTTTCTTGGTCTGCAACAACAGCCAGCACACTAATAAAAGTGGGATTAGGTTAGGATGTTGTGTGTGAAAGTCACTTGGTAGTAATAAGTCGCAGTGATCTTTTTCACAGCGCTATCATTCAAAGCGTGGATGGCCTTGGTGTCTGCTCCAAAAGCATCACACACAAAACTGTGCTGCTTATAATTCTTAGAAGCACTTTCCTGATTAACAAAAGGTGGTAAGCGTTTTCAGTCCCACAAAATCTCAACAAGGAAAGGACTTTCCTTATGATAAATGTGGCATATCTCTACCCATATTGCTCCTTTGCTGATACGGCTAAAATGGACAGTTGTAGTTAAGGCACAATACATCAGTGTAGATGTAGAACCACAAGTGCTTAAATGGCTGTTCAGTTATATAATACTGATACCGTTCCAACTCCTCATAGGAAGAGGAGAGTTAATCTTTCCTCCTGCACGATTGTCTCATAGATCCACTTGATAAACCGGACTTAAAGGCAAGGTTGTCTACCTTTAGGTGAATGCGCTTCAGGGGAGAAAAAAAATTGACATGTACTATTACCTGAATCTCTGGATGATACAGGCTTCTTGTCAAGGTCAGATGTTGAACATCTTTTAATTTTACATGCTAATTTCAAATTAATTCCCAACCACAAAGATCAAGAAAAGAAACCCTGTTTTTCACTTCTCACTAACGAACACCCTTCTGCAAGGAAAAATTAGCCTGAGATCCAGGAAAACCAGCCGTCATTATTTGTGTTCCAGAGTGATAGTTTTTTTTATAAGCTAGGTTTACAGATGTGGATGGTATACCCTGCTGAGGTATGTGGATGTTTAAGATGTGAGGCCCAACAGATATGGTAAAATCATGCCATTTACAAGCTAGAAGTATCAGCCATCTTCCTCCAGTTGTTTCCATTCAGTCTACTTGTTTGTGCTCATAAAAGCTCAACATAACCGGATTTTGACTTGTATGTTGTTTTAGGGCAGCGGCTATGAGGGAATTAGCTACTTCAATGTTAAGAGCTATTGTGCCACCCCCCCCCTCTTCAGTTTGAGTAGTAATCAGATACTCCTGCAATACCTTTCATTACAAAATGGTCCTAGAAGCGTTTATCAGTCTGTTGAATCTATGTTAGGACCTTTTGAAGTCTGCAAAAGAACGGTGTAATGGGCCATACACTTTTATTTTAAAAAAAACAACGTAAAACGCTCCTAATAGTTTTAATTTGTGCATTTAAGCTGCAAGAGCTTATCAATTTCACATCAGAAAATGAGACTTGCCTGTAGTGTGGAGGTTTAATGATATATCTGTCTCTCTCCATTGATGCATTTCTGTGAAGCTTAACTGAGCCCCTTCGGTGCGTGTTTAATTACTTGCCAGTGCTGCTTATTAGCATTTTACTGACTTGTTTCCATTGAAGTCCTCTCAATTCTGCATATCCTTTCCTGAGCTGTTACCCAAATCAGCAAAATTGTGGTGTGGCACTGCATTAAACAATCTAGCTCATTGTGAATTTTCCCATACTTAAGGCTAAACGTTTTTGTGTATAAGTAAAGGTCCTCCGCTGTAATTGTATTTCCACCGCAGTTTTTTGCCATCAGTTGATTCAGGCAGTGTTGGATATCTTCCAAGTGATTTTGCTACAAAACAAACGTGCCAGTGAATGTTAGCTGCTATTTAGCCATGTTTTTGTTTGTTATTTTTGAAGGCTGCAGCTTAACAGACTAATTACATAAACTTTCATCTATCCCACAATCCTTTACACTCCTTCTGAATTCTCTGCATACAATCCTGATGCTTACACTAATCACTGCTTTCCCTCCACCATATCTTTTGTAACCATCAGGCGTATCCAATTATCTTTGTGCTGAAGTAGGGAGCTGCGTCTTCTCTTGTTGGCATTCCTTCTATGTTAAATATTTTATCTTAGGCACTCATCAAAATCTAATACACTGCAGACATCTAAAAAACACGATTCAAGATGACCTATGCCGTTGTAAACCCAAGAAGTCAAACAGTAAATGACAGTTCTGTTCTTCTGAAGCAATCTCTTCAGTTGTAACAATCTCCTTAGCTACGTATAAAAGATAACTCTTGAACTACCAACATAAAACTGATACCCTAACAACCAAAGCTAAGCCCTCTTTGATTCTGTTCCTGGATGCAAAATGTAATGTCCAAGTCGCATTCAATTGAAAAATATTCTGGGTAGCCTGTCATAATGCATTTAACTGTGGAACTGCCTATGACTCTAGTCACTTGTCTTGGATCTCTTAGGCACTTTGTGTCATTGTCCGTTCTCTAGCATTAAAACTTTATTTGCATACTATGAATAGTTCCCCTATTGGGCGACTACAATTCTTAATTAAAATGTCACTCGTTTTAAAAAATATTTGTGGTTTTGCTTAGACATTATTAGCTGGACCTGCAGTTCATTGGAGTGACTTAGAACTCCACTTTTGAGGCCTTGTTTGAGATGTGGTCCTCCTTCTAAGGCTAATAAAAATGTACTCTTTAAACTCTGAATGCATTTATGAATGCATTTTTTTTGGACTTGAAGACTTTGCTCCAGGATTGCAAAATCGACCAGCCCTTTTTTTTTAGGCTTTGTTCTCAATCATAACTATGCTCAAGTCATAGACATGTATTTTGCTGGAGATGGACGGGGAGAATATTCAGGAACCTACGAGCGTCTCTGGCTATTTTCCTTTCCATTGTTGAACGCACCTTTTGTTAGATGACCCACTGCAACCAAACCTCTTGTGCTTTTTAATACCTTGAAGTTTAAGATCCCTTCAACAGTGCTGTCCTTATCAATGCAGAAGTATACAAGAAAGGGATGGATGGAATTCTTGAATTTATCTCAGCCACAGGTAATTCTTGGCCGCATCCCATTCCATCGTTATTTTGCACACCGAGCCGTCTCAGTTTGGACCCAGCTATATGTAAATCACTTGACCCTTCTCCAGTCGGAATAGCCCAGCCCGAACTGCCAAGCAAAGCCCTTCCTGGCAGTAACGCACAGGAGATGACCAATCTGATGATGTGCCAGAAAGGAGAGTAGTTTAGGTCCATTTACACATTCACCCACAAATGTCGAATTTCGCCCAGTGTTCAAACATGCCTCTGCCAATTTCACCCTCCCATTGCAAAGTTATAGTAAGAGAACTCCTTGCATTTGTTCTCCAGTTTCCCCCTACACCACAATGATCCTCCCCACTCCCCAAAGCAGTCTGCATAGTTTGACTACATTACCCCATGCTAATTTACCTCCTTTTTCAGATTCAAGTTTCCATTCCCTTTGATTGGGGCTGCATAATTTACTAGATACCTACTATTGGAAGTTAGAATTGTCCTTAGAAATATAAAAAATTGCATACTCATGGACTGCCCAAGATTTTGGAACTTATTTCCAATTTCTCTCTGCTTGTTCTCCTAGTGTTAAAGAAATATTTTGAAGGCTATCCTCTACCAGCAATATCTACCCGCAAGGTGTGAGCCTAGATACCACCTCCCTTATCTCCTTTTCAGATGTCCAACTTGGTTTATAAATTATACTAAGTGGCTAAGCATTGATTCGACTACTTTCTCTAAGAAGCAGTTAATTTTAATGTATACAGAGCTATATTGAGGTCTCATTGAGAACGCAAATACTATCACTCCATGAGAAATCTGGTGAAAAGTCACATAGGAATCCACTGTAAAAGGAATTCGTACGAGTCACCTCCAATTGTCCCTGCTGGTGGTTAATAGGCGAGGGGTGGGTGGGTTTGTAATTTTGCCCACGTATATAAATGTGTGCCAAGTACTGCATAGCCTGCTCCTTTTCACCCAACACTTAAGCATTTAGTAATCATCTCACAGTAGATGCTTGACAAGTCTGTGGAGTCTTTGACAGTTGTTGGCAATCTATATAAAATGAGCTAGCGCTGGCATTCAAAACATTGTGATTGTTTAGGCAGTTAGACTCCTTATTCCACTTTGGTCTTTGAGTTTAAATATTTGTTGGGTAATGTGACTGTTTTTATAGCACTGACACAGCAAGTTTACCCCTGTGTTCTAAAATTGGTGCTTCCTCTGAAATTTAGAGCAACTTGTAACTATACATGGTGAGGAGTCGCTTATTTTTAAAAATGTGCTTGTAATTTGCCGCACAGTTCCCTTACTCCACCATTTTCATGGGGTTCGCAGGTGAAACTGATACTATTCTCGAAGTATCCTTTAACAAAGATGCTTCAATGTATGTGTTTATGTTCGTTTATAGTCTGGGTATAATCATTTGGTTATATTTTTAAGTCTTTTCTACATGAAGATCTGACCTCTTTTGTCCAGAAACACATTTATTGAATGGCTTATTTTGCCTGATTGCAAACCTTGAAAGGTCTATTCTTTACCATTTGTAGACTATAGTATATTGTGCTTCTTTTTTTTTAATTAGGATTATTGCTCAATAGTAATGGTGTGGACATATGACCTGGAGCCTTGCGTTCTAAATTTGTTAGTTACTTGAGAAACATCTTAGTTTTCTTAGATGGACTTGATGTGGACTATGGGTTGACTTGATACACTGACAGGATATGTCTGTCATTTTTATGCCAGTATATTGTCTTGGGCAACAGAAGCTAGTTAATTTGGCAAAGCCTTAAGAATGATTTCAGAGTAGAAGATATTAATTGGTGTTAGTTTGTGGTTTCAAAATTGCAAGTTGCTTGAGTCTCTAATCCTCGTAATATTATGGATGACTACTTCATTGTAAGTTGTTACAAAGAAATGTCAGTGGATTTAAGTTGGATGCTGTTTGTCTATTTACAGCCTTTATATGAATTTGAGTGGCTTCTGGTTAGAGTTAAGCTGTCACTGTCCACCTATTAGTACAAATTAAGGGATAAATAAAGAATCCCACTGTTCATCCACTTTATGTAAACAGTCCATTTACATTTTCTAGTATACTAAATAAATAGCATCTTGCATTTAAATGTCTACTGTCCTACATCTGCAATCCCTACATTAAGACTTCAGGGTGATTGGGAGTGAGGAATTGTTAACAGTAACCAAAACTAGAGTGGCTCTTTAGTCCGAATATAGCTGAGCAAATAGGAACATTGAAGAGGATTTGGGTAATGCTCACAGCAGCGGGATTAGTCTGTCTCTTCAAACAGATTTTGACTCCAAAGTCCACTTTTAGCATTTCAGGGATCCAACACTTTCATGCACCCAGAACTCCATCTGCTTTCCTAAACATCCCATCCTGACTACCCTCTGCCTCTGAAGAACTGGTTGGGCAGAGACTAGATGGTTGTGGTTGGTCCTCCCACATCCTCCCAATATTGTCTAAGTCTGGAGCATTGATTCCTCCGAAGAGTGCTCTGCCCTGGGAAAAATTAACATGTGCTCTTTGAAATTGAAATAACTGAACATTCTTCTTTTTTCAGAATAAATTGGTTATTCAAGGAAAGAACATTACCATGCACTACAGCAACCCCAGGCCAAAGTTTGAAGATTGGCTGTGTAGCAAGGTATATTTTCTGTTTCTTTTAATTGTTCTATGAAACTTTCCCATTGAACAGATTACAAAGCCCTCTTTTGGTCTGGGTTATGACCGTGAAGCTCTCAAATAGATTTGTTGTTAACTGTATTCATAATGAGCTGTGGATCTGACCTTTAACCCATTGGATTTCTTTCACCTGTCTCTTGTAGTTCTTAGGTTGTGACTTTGTAAGCCATGTTTGTTCAGCCCAGTGGAGCATTCGTCCCTCAATGCAGTTGACTGGGTGTAATTGTATGTCCCCACTTAAGTGCTCGACTACAACATAGTTACTAGTTTATGCCTTCTGCTGACTCCCTCCTGTGTCTTGCTCTGTGCTAATGCTGAATTTAGTATGTTAAACCCAGACCTATTGGCTTTGCCAAAGCCTGTTTAACACTTTAAATATGTGTTGTGTATTTGCTTATGTAGAATGTGGTAAGTTATCCTTCACAGGCTATCAGCTTTGTTCATGGTCTCTGGCGATTTTGGACTATATTGACATTGTAATGCAGACCACTCTAATAGATATATAAAAACCATGGTAAGTGATGCTTTTACATTCCCAAGTACTGTGAAATCCCATGAATAATTGTATGTTCAACACCAGCACATCTGAATCTGAATATGCTACTTCAATCTCATGAC
The DNA here is from genome assembly GCF_964261635.1 of Lissotriton helveticus. Taxonomy (NCBI): domain Eukaryota; kingdom Metazoa; phylum Chordata; class Amphibia; order Caudata; family Salamandridae; genus Lissotriton; species Lissotriton helveticus. The sequence goes on along the minus strand of NC_136070.1, from coordinate 959,063,815 downwards.
TGCTACAACACAATATCATTACAGGAGTGAATTAATAAAGACTGCAGGATCCCTTATTTTGCATTTGCTCAATCTATGATCATAACCTATACTAATCTATGAGGCTATGAGATCATCCAGCTTGCAGAAACAATTTTAGTGTATTTCCAAAGACCAACACCAGGTATTGGGTTAGTCCTCTTCACGTCTGTACCAACTTGCTTGACTTTTTATTTCGGACTTGCTTTGTGCTTTTCCTTTAGTTGACTCTGTAATCTGTGGCACTACTGGAAGTGCTCAACATTTCAGTGAGCTGAGCAGTAACCAAAAATATCTGAAGTAATCTAGAGGTTGCAAGCTGAGCAGATCAAAAAAAATCTCAGAGCTTTACATAAATAGTTGAAGACTGTAAACCCAAAGTTGACTCTCTGCGATTATGGAGTCGCTATGGTCCCTTTTTAAATGACCGAGGTGGCTCTCAGGGAAAAGGATAACCTTTCCTTTCTTTACGGGGTGTTTACTAGGTTTCATTCATCCTGCAGCCTGGAAGATGGTTTGTGCCCCTTGAACACCTTTTGCATGACTGCAAGAGCAGATTACTCTGCAGGTTGTCGTTTGCTCTTGGTGGATGCCTGCTGTTTACTTTGTTTGGCCTTCCTCTCCAAACCTGAAGCCTAAGCACAGGTGCAAAACTGGACCCTATGTGTTTGCCATTCTTTCTTCAGCTTGCGTCCATGTCTGGGATGCCTGTGGATTTGCCTTCCTTTTGTAGCCTGGGAAGAGTAGTACTTCCTTTCTTCCTACCCACCTCCACACCTGTCTGGCTTCGTACCTGAGGGAAGCTGATGATCTGTTAAGGGGCATGTCAGGGGACTAGGATTTACCTGGAACTAGGAGGTTTTTGTAGTTCAACTCCTTGGAAGTAAATGCGGTTCACCGAAGAGAATTGGCTGGGTGGAAGGGCACACTATCGCAGACCGTCACTGGAATAGATCTGGGACAGAGCATGCCTCATGCCTGCTCTTCTCGGAGAATGTATATTTGTAAACCACTCTGTCTGACCCCAGAAGGACTGGGAGGAGGTCTACCTGCACAGTCCTGGCATCTAGATCTGTCGCTGGGGATGTTCACTCTGATTGTGATGCTGTTAGTCATCATTTTAGCCTTCATTGTTCTGAAGAATGTGCTAGTTGAAGTTGCTGTTGTATAACCCTAAAAGTCTTTGTCCTGGATAGACAGTAGGCTTCCCTAGTTGCTACTGATCCGGTAGGTGCACCACCAATGTAAAATTTGACTGCAATTTGTGGATTTGGAGATGCCCCTCTTGCAGTCAAAAGGCACCTTATAGACTGTGTGAATACTGTCTCCCCGCACATCTGATCCTACCTAGAATTAGGACTACTTTGGTATTTTACCACATGGGAGCATTGCTGTGACATTAACGTTGTAGATTGCCCCTTACTGACATGGGGTACATCAGAAATCTTGCTGATACTGACATGGGGTACATCCGAAACCTTGCTGAGTAATGTGCAGGTTATTGGCGCTACCAGAGTGTTCCAAATGGATTCCGGTTCCGATTCGGGTTCTGAATCCTGTATTCAGTTTGGACTCTGTCCCTCTTGCTCCCTTTTTAAGCAAGACTGGATCGTTGGCCCTAAGGTTTTAATAATGTTTATGAAATCCTCTTTTCCATTGACTCAACATTTGTGATGTTGAGGGTTACATTACCTGGAGCAATCCTTTTTCTCACTACTCCGAGTCCAAATCTCCAAAAGGATTACATTTGTCAATCTGTTGCAGTCTGCTACTATATAACAGGTGACTCTGATAGACTACAGTACCCTAATAGGGTACTGCTCAGTAACCACAGACTGATCCAGCGCCTCAGAAAAATGGCCACCTAGCGTTGGTGGAAAAAGGTGCCATTCCTGTATTCAGTTTTCTTGTTAAGGGTAGCAAAATGCTTGACACAGAAAAAAATGTTTGGGTGCATGTGCTTTATTGAAAAGCCTGAAAATGCAGTGTTTATTCTGGGTTGTTGCAGATCTTGGTGATAAGTGTGAATAGCCCCGGATTGAGCATGTCCCTTGTGGTTTCTGGACTGTTATTGCATGTTAGGTCATTTGAGAATCTCCTCAGCACACCGACTTCCTCAGGCGTCAGGATGTTGTCTCCAGAATCCAAGAAATATGGCGATTTGCATGTCTGAAAAACCTCCAGCAATATGCCAAGAAAGGCTAATTGTCCTTAAGCAGGTTTTGGTAATTTTTCAAGTAGATCGAATCTAGATCTAGTGTACCCAAAAAAATGTTAATCGGACTGTTAAAGAAGCAGATCTCCATTATCTTCTACATATGTTGAGATCTGGTTCAGAAGTCCGTTTAAGAGTGCTCCTATAAAAAAGTTTTAAAAGTATCTTCAAAGAGTTTTCTTCTTGGAAGACTTATATTGCCAAGAGAACTCAGTTTAATCTTTATAGTTCATGTGTGTTCAGGCCATATGAGCTTCTGATTACACACTGCATAGATTGCCACCTAGTGTTGGGCCCGGATGTTTGCAGTTGTTTTTTGTGCTGCTAAGTCCTTGGAAGTCACGAGATAGGTGACTCCTCCTTTGGACAATAGTACGCATGGGCATCGGCTCCATCCTTAGATTTTTTTTCCCGCCATCGGGCTCGGATGTGTTTTCTGCGCTCTGGTTTGGAACAGATTTTCCTTCAGCGCGCGATCCTCACCCAGTTCGACGGTATTGTCTCGATTGCGCTTCCCATTGACGTGACTCTTCACAACTTCAAAGTCTTCGATTCCGGTCGTTGACGAAGCCCTTTGAGCCTACCTGGGCCTTACTCTCTGGCTCATGGAAAGGACGCCATTGAAGAAGTGTCCTCAATGTGAGTCGAGGTTTCCCCACACCGATCTACTTGAGGTGTACAACCTTTGCCTCTCACCGGAGCACGAGACCAGAGACTGTTCCGCTTGTGCCTCCTTCCGCTCCATGAAGACTATTCAGGACCGACTAGCTCGAAGAACCACGTCTCGCTCATCTTCGGTCCCGGACGATATTTTCCAAGAGGGCATTGACGTGCCAGAGCAGGAGCAACAACATGGCGTCGACGGCAACTCCGAGGCCGACGACTCAGACGTCGAACATCACTCCGGCACAGAGGGTCGTAAGTACACACGTCAACCCCCGACCCTTCCTCGACACCCTCCAAAAAGGCTTCGGTCACACCCTCTCACCAGGGTGCACACTGAGAGACTTCAATAGTTATGACAGCAGAACCATCTCTGGCTGGGCAGCCCACCTCCTGCAGCACACCATGCAGGGCAGGTGGACACCTCAACAAAAGTTACTCCACATCAACCACCTGGAGTTACTAGCCATCTTTCTAGCCCTAGAAGCATTCCAAAAGCACATATCAGGCAAAGCTGTCTTAGTCCGCACAGACATGACAGCCATGTACTACATAAACAAACAAGGAGCGACACACTCTCTGCAACTCTGTTAGCGCAGCCGATATGGAGATGGGCTATACCTCTGAACATCTTCCTCTTAGCCCAACATGTTCCAGGAGTACAAAACACCATAGCCGATCTATTAAGCCGTCAGACACAACAGATCCACGAGTGGGAACTTAATCCACAAGTTCTTCAACCGTTCTTTCAGATGTGGGGACAACCTCAGATAGACTTCTTCGCCACCCACGAAAATGCCCAAGCTTCGCCGTCAGGTATCCACACCCGCTGTCCAAAGGCAATGCGATATGGATGAACTGGTCTGGCAAATTTGCGTACGCTTTTCCACCTCTCACTGCTTCCATTAGTGGTGCGCAAACTTCAGCAACATTCCATCACTCTCATTCTAGTTGCTCCAACTTGGCCCAGACAACAGTGGTACACCACACTGCTGCAACTTTCTGTGGTACCGCACCAAAAGCTATACTGGTCTTCACGCTTACTAACCCAGAACCATGGAGAGATCAGGCACCCAGACCCAGCTCAGCTCAACCTAGCGATCTGGCTCCTCAGGTCCTAGAGTTCAGTTATCTTATCCTTCCTCCTGACTGTATGAACGTTATTAAAGGATCTAGACGTCCCACCTCTAGAGCATGTTATGCAGCCAAGTAGAAACGTTTTGTGATGTACTGCCATAACGACATCAATCCTCTAGATGTGCCTATTCAACACATCATAGGATACTTACTACACCTCCAATGATGTAACTTAGCGTACACATCTATTAGACTGCATCTTGCTGCCATTGCAGCATACCTACACAATAGACATCTATCACTTTTTAGAGTACCTGCCATGAAAGCTTTTATGTATGGTCTCAAAAGAATAATTCCTTCCAGAACACCACCTTCACCTGTGTGGAATTTAAACCTTGTTCTCACACGGTTAATGGGACCCCCCCTTTGAACCTCTACATAGATGTGAACTGCAATTCTTAACTTGGAAAGTTGCTTTCCTAGTAGCTATTACTTCTCTAAGAAGAGTTAGTGAGCTACAAGCATTAACCATTCAAGAACCTTTTCTGCAAATGCATCATAATAAGGTTGTTCTCCTTACCAATCCTAAATTCCTTCCAAAAGTCATTTCGCCCTTCCATCTCAATCAATCTGTAGAGCTGCCCGTATTCTTCTCGCAGCCACAAACAGTCGTAGAAAGAGCTCTTTATACCTTAGATGTCAAAAGAGCATTGCTTTACTACATTGAAAGAACACAACCCTTTCCTAAAACTAAACCGCTTTTTGTGTCTCTCACCACCACACAAAACCAACCCATATCAAAATCTGGGATAGCTAGGTGGACTGTCAAATGTATACAGATTTGCTACCACAAAGCTAAACGTACATTATCTGTTCCTCCTAAAGCCCATTCTACTAGAAAGATAGGGGCTTCAATGGCATTTTTAGGGAACATTCCCTTAGATGACATCTGCAAAGCAGCTACATGGTCTACACCGCACACATTCACAAAACACTATTGTGTAGATGTGCAAACTAAACGACCAGCTACTGTGGGCCAGGCTGTACTTAAAACACTGTTTCAAACTACTGCAACAGATACGGCTAGTCGCCGCTAAGAGTGGGTACTGCTATACAATCTATGCACAGTGTGTAATCTGCAGCTCATATGTCTCAAACGGAAAATGCTACTTACCAGTATGCATCTGTTCTTGGCATGTAGAGGTGCAGAGTTACACACGCCCACCTGCCTCCCCGGCTACCTTTATCTATTCCAGTATTATCTTAATTAGATGCAGCTTACATGAGCATCCTTCCTGTTTCTTACAAAACTCCATTTCCCTGCTGGCGAAAAACAATTTAAGGATGGAGCCGATGCTCATGCGCACTATTGCCAAAGGATGAGCTACCTATCTTGTGACTTCCAAAGACTTTTCAGGACAAACCACTGCAAACATCCAGGCCCAACACTAGGTGGCGATCTCTGCACAGTGTAACTCTGCAGCTCTACATACCAAGAACAGATGCATACTGGTGAGTAGCATTTATCTTAATTTTGAACTTCTAAGTAAGACATGTTCTTACTTGCAATTCCTTCAGCCAGTAGAGTGAGCTAAAGTGTTTCGTAAAACAGTAGTAATGAGAACCCACAGAATTTATTTTATCAAAATTGTGTTTTTTTTTTGTAGTAATTAAATTGTTTCCTAGCCTATGTTTTATCAAACTCTTTAATCTCCTGCTGATTTCTGTACATGTAAGATAATTGGAGCCATATGTTCTGTTTAAAAATCCAAATAGCTCTTTGTCAGTCATGTGCTCTTTGACCTAGGTTTAGTGTTTGTTTGATCTTTTCTCTCAAAAGGCTTATGTGCCTTTGCCTGGTAGACTCGAAGCCCATTCGAGGAGAGACAGAAAAATCCCGTACTCATACATTTTAAAAGCATCAATTAGGAGATCAGTTAATTCGGTCGCCTTGGATTTGGCTTCCAGACCGCATACTGAGTTGGTTAACTGCTTCTTGGATACAAAGTCATGTTTAGCCTTTGAATATACCACCCCAAATTTTTTTTACTGCCATGTCCTTCACGGGAAGTGCTTGCTAATCTGTTAAATTTTCACACCTGTTCCTAATATTGCTTTCTATCTGATCTAAATTCACCACAAGCCTCCTCAGGTTACACCAGAGGTCTTCAATCTGTGGGGCACGACCCCCAGGAGGGGTCGTGGAGTCCTGGGAAGGGGGTCGCAGATTCTGTCAGAGCGTGCAGTTCCTTGAAACGCCTGGTTTGCCTTAATGGCGTCAGGCTGATTAAGGGTGCTCACGGCGGAGGCCTAATTAACACTGAGGGGTGAAAACATTAAAGCCTCATTAACAAGTAAAAGGTCCTTTAAAGACCTGTGAAGTACTCTGGTGTGGCTCTGTGTGTGTCCGTAAAGCTGTTTCAGCCGGGCTCACATACACGAGGGGGGGGGGGTGGCTGGGGGGAGGAGGCTGTAGCCCTTGGGGTTCAATGAACGTTGTGCGCCTGGAGCTGTGCCGCCAGTAAAGCATGTGAAAGGGCCACTTATCACCTCACCCCCCCCCCCCCACCACCATGTCCCATAATCATTGGTTCAAGTCCCAGAAGCCATCATACCTGGCACCTGTGCGGGAGAAATGTGCCTCAGTCTGTTCTTCACAGTTAAATGTTACAGCCTGAAGTTTGAAGACCTCTGGGTTACACGTTGCATCACTTTGTAAATGAATGAGTTGGACAGAATGTCTATTAAATTCTTAATGGGGACATTTACATGTTTGTTGTTTATCTGTGATTTAGAAACTGAAAGGTGAGGGGAATTTGGCACTTTAATACAAAAATATTAACGCTTAAAGGCTGCTGCAGTGTGTAAAGCACTGTTTTGAGCTCCATTTTAGTGCATTAGCTCACTGCTCAAAGGTTTTGTAATTTGTATCTCTTATGGTTTTATGTAATAACTGCATATCATAGTGTGCTAGATATGCTATAGTACGACTGTTGGGGGAGAGGGAGGGGGTCACTGTAATTGACGCTAGTCTTTAGCATTAACATTTTAGGGAGTTGGGGGTCCCCAGAAGACCGACATTTCCTTCTGTGCGGTTTCGATTTGTTCAACACTTTTCAGATGTTGATGGTATTTTTTTCTTTCTCTTGCACAATTTTGTTTTAGTGTTTCCTTTACAACTTCAGGAGAAGATTAAAGTGTTTCAGATGTGGTGCCCCCAAATCTGGTAAGTGTTCTGTGAGATGTTTGGGTATGTGTCATGTTTTTATCTAATTTTATCATTTAACCGGATTACATAGTGGACGTAGTGGCTGGTGCACATGTGTGAAATGGGCCTTGATAGTAGATGTTTTTCCTTTTCAGATTGTGAACAGGATATGCCTTCTGGTGCACCAGAAACGATGCAGTCAGCAGACTTCTATAGTGATAGTAAGTACATTTCTTTCTTTTCTGTACCTACTTATAGTTCTTGCATCACATTTCCTTGATTACATTGGTAACATTATGCTGCACTATTAGGTAATTCATTATGTTATTGGATTTATATTGATGGATATAGAACAACTTTGTCTGTTTGTGTGATGATGGAAAACTTCTTTTTTTTTTGTGAAAATTCTTTCCACTAATACATTGTTTGATGGCATGTGTGGCTATAGATACACATGCTCTACATACTCTTGCCATCTAGTGTTCGGTTCGGAGTTGTGCAACTTGTTTTTCATTGAAGTCTTTCAAGTCACAAGGTAAAGTGACTCCTTTGTTAGATTTTCGCTCTGCCCCTCCGGTTCAGACTCTTGTTCCTCTCTGTGTGGTACGACTCATTCGGTCCTATTCTGTCTTCTATTGTCTAGTAAATCTGTCATGCTTTTCCATACCATTGTCACTCGATACTCTACGTCGGTTAGGACATTCATCGATCGCCCTTCGGGGTGTTTTCCATCTCAGGCCTACCTTTCTGGGTGCACTGTCGGTATGGAAGATGTGATCCTGATGGAACGAACACCTATTCAATTCTGCCTGCAGTGTCGCGCCAAATACCCACACACCAACAATCCACCAGGTGTATAACCTCTGCCTATCACCAGATCAACGCGAGGCCGACTGACGCCTGCAAATCTTTTCGATCCAAAAAAACACTTTGCGATCAAATGGCATGTCAACTGGAAATGTCTAGCTGCATTTATGATGACACTCCCACCAGCTTGGGTGACGAGCACTCCCATGAAAGAGTCTGGAAGTGAGGAGGAGGATGCAGTGTCCAATGTGGAGGATTAACTCTAATACACCCTGCCTCTTGGGCAGCGTGTGGTTTCTTTTGCCCCAAACCCTGCTCCACTTAAAGGGTTCCAAAGCCTCACCCCTTCCACTGCTTGAGGTCGCCGGACCACCACTGCCTTCGGCCAATGGTTGGATCCAAAAAGGAACTTCAGCCCGCCTTAGCCCCGGCACCGAAAACTATTAAACCCAAGCCTTTGGCTTCAGCATCGACCTTCAGATCAAGCGCATTCTTGTGTTTCCGCCAAACCTTCAGAACAGATGTGGCAGCCGAATCCATCTTTTGGTGCCAGAAAAGAAATCCTCCAACACTTAGATTCCGAAATTGACCAAAGTGAAACCATCAAAGCAATCTTTGGGTTCGAGGCATGTGGGCTGCTGAATTCATATCTATTGCATTAGGTCGCCGCCTAGTGTTGGGTCCGGATGATTGCACATTGTTGTCCTGGAGAAGTCTTTGAAGTATCACGGGATAGGTGGCTCCTCCCCTGGACTACAGTGCGCATGGGCATCCTCTCCATCTTCAGATTGTTTTTTTCCGCCATTGGGTTCGGGTGTTAACATCTTAGCTCAAGTTAGGAAACTTTTTCTCAAAGCCAAAAGGCTTTCGCGACCGTCGGTATCGTTTCGATTGGTATCGATAACATTTATCTACAGAACATCGACTATCCGACGGCTTCATTCACCTCTCGCATCGTGTTTCATCGACGATGGAGAGTCCCTTTTCAAAAGGTGTCCGCTTTGTAATGCAAAATATGCACACAACGACGTCCACCCTGTGTGCAACAAATGCTTGTCACCGGACCACAATGAAGACCAATGTATGGCCTGTGCCCGGTTCAGATCAAAGAACTCTTCGGACCCGACGCGCGGCTCGATTGCAATCGAATAGGCCTGCGCCAGAACCAGAAAATATCTTCGGGACCGGAGACTAAGAAGTCGTCGAGCTACTGGACCGAGATGAATCATCGGAGCAGGGATCTGTGCATGGATCCGACTATGAAGCCGATGAAGAGGAGTATCTGGAAGACGAGGAGACTTATGAAGTAGTCGACGAGGTAGGAGACGTCGACGTTCAGGCCCTTGGGGCCGAGGAAGATAGCTCAGAGGAGCTAGGCCCAACCGTCAATATGGGGGCCGATGGAGATAATATCAATACGGCTCAGGTCGAGGGATCGCCTCAAAGCCTTACCCAAGATCTACCTTCGAGTTCAACAGCCCCGCAACAAGGCCCGGCTTCGAACATTATCATTGAGCCATCGATTTCCAAACCAACCTTGGTTGATCTCAGCAAAACGAAACCGAAGCCAGCACAGTCGAAACCGAAAGTGCAACTGGCTCTAGTCGGCGCCAGGGCCTCCAAACCCTCGGGGCCGACGAAACAAATGAGGGACTTCGATGCGGGGAGCTTCCAGAAGGCCCTCGACTCTAGTAGCGGGGCGCCAAGGGCCGCGGTGAAGATCTTAGAGTCGAAGACGACGGCACCGAAGGGAGCCGCTACGCAGCTCGAATCGAGACAGAGCTCCACTCCTCAATCAAAGACGGGACCGGAGACTAACGTCGGTTCAAAGTCAGATGCAGCCGCAGCGCATGCGGAGCATAAGGCCCAAGACATGGCCCTACACGTCGGGGAGTCGATTAAAAGAATCAGAGACAAGGCTTTGTCGGCGGGACCGAAGAAAGTCAGAACTGCAAAGTTGGTCACCGCGCTCGCTATGCCGGCGCCAATAAAATACGGTTTGCCACCGCCAGTGAGGCCGAAGATGTTCGAGCCAAAACAGAGCGTTGACCCCATAAAAAGACCCGCATTGGCCCACAGGCCTGCATACGAGACAGAGGAACGAGAACCGAGGAAGTTCATCGACTCGGAAACGGGGAGGCTGTCTATCTACAAAAGGAAAATAGTCCCAGAAAAACCCATGGAGTCTTTCAGGATTGCTCTTAAGAAAAAGAGGGGATCACCTGCGTCGCCAGTGATGGTCGAACACTTGCAGACATATGAGCAGGAGCCTCAATCCTTTTCCCCTACATACTCTGATGCAGGGGCATGTGACGATTGTAGGAGAGTAGGGTCTGCAATCCTATGATCACCCAGATTTTTGCTTCACTGGTTTACGACTTTCCCTGGCTGTGGGCCTGCTAATCAGACCCACAGCCTAGCTGTTCTCTCTACTCCAAATTGTACCCAGGTACTGAATTGGCACTGGGCCCTCCGGGCTGAGGTGCACCCAGATGTCTCCCAGGGGCTGCAGCATGTATTATGCCACCCCTGGGCTGACTAACTAAATCAGACACAACTGGCTGCTTGACAGCTGGGGCAGAGTGGTGTACTCACCCTCTGCTGTAGATATAGTATTCCTATATCTAAACCTAAATGGACACACAGATCTCCTATCAGTCACTCCTATGGCAGGCCTTGACAATCCTGAAGGCAGAGTGCTTGGAATCGTGTGAGATAGTGCTCTGGCATGAGCTGAGCCTGTCTGCGGCTTTCGGGATCCATCCCTTAGCCGTTTCCATGATATCGCATACCATATACTCTTAAGTGCATTATAATCCTCGCGGTTATATGCCAACTCTGGTATCGCTTTATCAAAACATGTCGAGTAAGGTGTCATATGAATTGGAATACTAACCCCTCGCCAATTCTGGCGACGGGGTTAGCATTCCACCCTTCTAGAGGGACACGACATGTATGTAACCTGTAACCCCGGTTAAAGTCAGACAGAGCCTTAGCTCCACAAAATGGATGCTGCCACCGAGACACAAGTCTGCCCTCCTGCTGCTGGGAGTCCTCCCAGCCCAGGAGGCAAGGACAAAGGGATTCCTGCCAGGGGCGGTGCCAGCACCGTCCCAGACAGGATTTTGTGTATCCTAGGTAGGCAGGGCTTTAGAGGAAGGTGACTGCAAGTGGCACCCCGGTGCTCACGGTGCATAGGCACTCCAGCCCCTGATCTGGGGAAAGCCTGCCAAAGGAGAGGGGTGTAACCACCCCCCTCCTAGTCCCACCCATAGGGCAGGACTTAGTCGCATGCCAGCCCCTTTTTGCAGGATAAAGGTAGGAACTGGCCCCCTTCCAAATTAGATCAATCTTTGAATCCTGAACCGACCTTCTACACGAAGAACTCAAGACTCTTCTCAAGATTTCTCCCTTGTGACTAAGGAGTAGTCACCCTGCAGCAGCAGGCACCAACCAAGCATCGCGGTTTGTTGCCAGTCTCTCCTCCGGATCAAGACTGCTCCAGCACGACGAGAACCGGCTTCCCTGGCACCTCTGACCTCAACCTACATAATCAGCCCAGCTGTGATCCGTGGGTGCGACGAGACCTCGAGGGACCGGCCATCTTCAGAACTGCACGACGCTTGTCCAGCACGACCACAGAGTGACCCTCAACCGAGTGCTTTGGGGTAAGAGAAGCCCCGACCCTGAGCAGCTCCAGCACCGAAGTTCAGCCCCCCTGCATCCACGAGATCTGCGTGGGGCCCTTCTGCTTTTTGCTGCTCACCGCGTTGTCCAGGTCACTTGCCCGTTGGCTAGTGACCCTCTGACGACGAACTCTAACGACAAATACCGCTGGTCTGGTTGCTCCGGACTGGCCCTTGCTTCCCTCCATCAGAGAAGCACCCTGGACCCTCCTGGTCCACTCCAGACGCCATTTTAGGTCCACCGCGTGGGCCTTGCATTTGCCAAGACTTGTTGCCCAATCCTGGGTCCAGCGACGTCGACAGCAAGTACCTTCGTGGGACAGCTCGCACCTCCATCCTGGTCGCCGACAACGCCTCCTGGTCCGAGAGACTGCAGCGCCCAGCAGCGCCCACTCACCTGGCTGAGGTGACTTTGTCCGGTGCCATCCTGGTGCCCACCTAAATCACTAGCTAGTGATTCAGAACTTGGTCCCCTCTGCTTACAGGTTTCTTCTTCCCTGATCCAGGCTTGGATCACCACGAACTCCTTCACTGGCCGCCTGCCAGCAACTTCTTTCTTCAGGCTCCTGGATCTTCAACGAGGGTTTCCGACGCAACTTGAACCCTATGCAGCCGCAGCCCCTGGGCTAGGTAAACTGAGTACTCCGGTGCTCCAGCATAGTCCAACACCCTAAGTGTTCGGATCCACCCTTGTTTTCGACCCACCTAGTCGGGTTCGCCCGAGAACAGTAACTTTGTAAAGTGCTAGTATCCATAGACTTGTTCCCGCATTACGCGTGAGAGTTCCCACTCTGCACACGGCGTCCCTAGGCCTCCTGCTTCTAATCCAAGGGTTCAGCATTGTAGGCCTAGCGTTTCTACAGTCTAGAAAAGTATTACTTACCTGCTAGTAACTTCGCATTCCACTTCCTGTGTATATGATTTTTCGTGCCCCTCGGGCATTTGTGTAAATTGTGCGACTTTCAGTAATTCTTTAAGAGTTTTGTTGTGTGCTTAGCTCCCTGTCTCATAAAGAGCCAGGGTAGTCTTGTTATAAATAAATATACTTTATTTTTTATAACAACTTGTGTGGTGTCCTTTCACTTGGTGTTCAAGGGGTAATGTGATGGTAAAACAGCTGGCTTAACACGCCCTCTAGAGTCTTAGCCTTAGACTGCTCGTATCCATGCTACTAGGATAGCTGGTCTATAAGGTTGACTTACAACCAATCATCAATAAGGGTTGTTTGGACTGATGCATAGTGATCACTAGAATAGTGAGCACTGCATATCAGGCCAACTTCTCACACTTTGGACTCTATGGTGGTTGCAAATGCAAGGAAGAGGGCAAATTCGCAGACAACGGGAGATGCGCCTCCGCCTGATAAAGAGTCAAAGATACTGGACACATCTGGCAAAAGAGTGGCAGCACAGGCTGCAAACATCTGGCGTATTGCTAATACTCCGGCGCTTCTGGCCAGATATGATAGGTCACACTACGATACTCTGGAGACATTATTACAGCACCTCCCAGAACAATTCAAGGAAGGAGCAGAGCTATTGGTTCAGGAGGGTAAGCTGATCTCCAACGCTTCCATTAAGTGTGCACTAGACACAGCTGACACTGCAGCTAGGGCTATAAACACTAGCGTCATGCTAAGGCGACATGCTTGGTTGAGGATATCTGGTTTCAAACCAGAAATACAGACCACCATTCTTAATCAGCCAGTTAACACGGACTTCTTGTTTGGCCCTGAAGTTGATGCCTCCCTGGAAAAGAGGACACAGAAACTGCAAAATCCATGGGATCTCTGCAGTCGCAGCAGTTTCGGGGTGTTTCCTTTCGTCGCTCCAATAACAGAGGACCCTCAAGGGGCCAAAACACCCAACAAACGCAGTATAACAAGGGAGGTACACAATCCACCTACAATAAAAATCCCAGGGGTGGATATAGAGGAAATAACATCAAGGGCAGAGGAAGAGGAAACAACAACTCCAGATCCTCTGCCAATACCAAACAGTGACGCCTTGTCACTGCCCCCGACTATCTAACACCTGTCGGGGAGACTACAACAGTTCCTGTCTGTATGGAAATCCATCACCACAGACAGGTGGGTACGAGATATTGTACAGTACGGGTATTGTCTAGAGCTTACAGCCACTCCACCCAACATTCCACCAAGACACTGTCCTATGTCCGCAGAGCACTTACTCTTATTGCAGCAAGAGGTCGTCAGTATGCTGCAAAAAGGAGCCATAGAGCTCGTGCCTCTAGCGGAGCAAGGATCAGGGGTGTACTCTCTGTACTTCTTGATTCCAAAAAAGGACGGGTCTCTCAGGCCCATACTCGACCTACGACCTCTGAACCAATACATTCTGTCAGAGCACTTTCACATGCTCACCTTACAGCAAGTCCTACCGCTTTTAAGTCAGGGAGATTTCCTCGCAACACTGGATCTCAATGATGCGTACTTCGACATTCCCATGCACCCTTCCCACAGAAAGTATCTCAGGTTCACCATTCAGGATCAACACTACCAGTTCAAGGTCCTCCCCTTCGGAGTGACGACGGCACCCAGAGTATTCACCAAGTGTCTGGCGACAGTGGCGGCACACCTACGGAGACAGCACATACATGTCTACCCTTATCTGGACGACTGGCTTATTCAAGCAAAGTCGGCCCAACTGTGTGCCAGCCACGTGTCCCACACCATTCACCTCCTTCACGATCTGGGATTCTCACTGAATTACCCCAAGTCACATCTTCAACCCGCCCGCGTACAGCAGTACCTGGGCGCAACGATAGACACTCTAGCAGCCAAAGCTCAGCCAAATTCAGTGCGGATACACAGCATGCAATTGCTGCTACAAAAATTCAGACCTCAACACTCGCTTCAGGCAAGAGTGTTCATGCAGTTGATAGGCATGATGGCCTCCTGCATCTTCATAGTCCCGCATGCGAGACTACATATACGCCCGCTTCAGGAGTGCTTGGCACGTCAGTGGAACCAGGCTCGAGGGCAGTTAAAAGACCTAGTGTTGGTGAGCGGTCGGGCATACAACTCTCTGCATTGGTGGAATCCACACAACCTTTGCAAGGGCCGACCGTTCCAAGAGCCTGTACCACAGGTAATACTGACAATGGATGCATCTCTCCAGGGATGGGGAGCTCATGTACTCCATTACACCGTGCAGGGACTATGGACAACACAGCAGAAGATGCACATCAACCTTCTAGAGCTGATGGCAATCTTCATGGCACTGAAAGCCTTCAAAGTACATCTGTGCAACAAAGTCGTGTTGATCCGGACGGACAACATGACTGCCATGTACTACATACAAAAGCAGGGAGGAACACTCTCCACAGTTGTCTCACCTGGCTCAGAGCATGTGGAAGTGGGCCATTCAGAGGAACATGTTCCTCATGGCGGCACACCTCCCAGGCAAGGACAACCAAATGGCGGACCTGCTCAACAGGCACAGCCACCAGATGCACGAGTGGGCGATACATCCATCAGTACTCCAGCCGTACTTCCATCAGTGGGGTCATCCAGAGATAGACCTATTTGCCACAAGGGAAAACGCAAAATGCCGAAGCTTCGCCGCCAAGTTCCCACATCCGCAGTCGCAGGGCAATGCAATATGGATGAACTGGTCAGGCAAGTTTGCGTACGCTTTTCCCCCAGCGCCATTGATTCCGCTAGTGGCACGCAAACTGAGGCAACACTCGATGACACTCATCCTGGTTGCTCCAACGTGGGCACGCCAACCATGGTACACCACGCTCGTGGAACTTTCTGTGGTGCCTCATCAAAGGCTGCAACTAACACCCAGACTTTTGACGCAGAGCCATAGCGACATTCAGCACCCAGATCCGCAACAGCTCAACCTGGCGATCTGGCTCCTGAGGTCCTAGAATTTGGATGCCTCAACTTGCCCCCAGACTGCATGAATATCATAAAGGAGGCAAGAAGACCCACGACTAGAGCATGTTATGCGGCGAAATGGAAACAGTTTGTCATATACTGCAACAATAATGACATTAACCCACTAGATGCATCTATTCAGAACATTTGTTATCTGTTGCATTTATACAGATGTAATCTGGCTTACAGTTCCATCTGCATACATCTATCCGCAGTAGCAGCCTACCTGCAAAACAGGCAGCACCTATCCCTATTCAGAGTACCTGCAATTAAAGCCTTTCTTGAGGGACTCAAGAGAGTGATCCCTCCGACTTCCACCTTCACCAGTCTGGAACCTCAACCTGGTTCTCACAAGACTCATGGGGCCACCCTTTGAACCTCTACATTCCTGTGAGTTTCAATTTTTAACCTGGAAAGTGGCTTTCCTGGTAGCCATCACCTCACTCAGAAGAGTTAGTGAACTCCAGGCGCTAACCATTCAAGAGCCATTTATACAAGTTCACCCAAACAGGGTTGTTTTACGTACAAACCCCACTTTTATGCCTAAGGTGATTTCGCAGTTCCACATGAACCAAACCGTAGAACTGCCGGTTTTCTACCCAAATCCAGAAAATGTTGCAGCGTTATTTAACATTAACATTAGATAACATTCGTTAACATTAGATGTGAAAAGGACCCTCATGTATTGTATAGACAGAACTAAAGATTTCAGAAAAACGAAACAACTGTTCGTCGCCTTCGCTCCACAGCATAAAGGCAATCCCATTTCAAAATCAGGAATAGCCAGATCCTCCCCGGCGCCTGTTGCAGCTGTGGCATTCAGAATTTCTATTTAGCATGGACATCACTCACTGTATTACACTCCATCTCTGCCACAATGGCGAAAAACAATCTGAGGATGGAGAGGATGCCCATGCGCACTGTAGTCCAGGGGAGGAGCCACCTATCCCGTGATACTTCAAAGACTTCTCCAGGACAACAATGTGCAATCATCCGGACCCAACACTAGGCGGCGATCTAATGCAATAGATATGAATGTCAGCAGCCCTACATGCCAAAAACAGATGCATACCGGTAAGTAGCATATTCGTTTCTTTCTCTCGGTTTCTGTAGGAAGCTGGCTCTGTATACATTATACCAAAATGAGGTATAGTGTGCACAGAGTTCAGTGGAACCCCATTGGTAGACCGAGGTAAAAGTAGATAGCACCTCACTCTCTATTTGTGGTAGTGTGGGCGAGCAGGCAGACTTCATTAGAGGGTAGTATTCAGCATTTGCTGTACACACTCAATCTGTAAATGATGTCACACACTCAAAGACTAAACTCCAGAACATTTTCAGAGGAAAAACAGTCAATTTATTCATATGGAGATAAATGAAGGTTCGAGGCATGTGGGCTGCTAAATTCATATCTTAGCATTAGATCGCCGCCTAGTGTTGGGTCCGGATGATCGCACATTGTTGTCCTGGAAGAGTCTTCGAAGTATCCTGAGATAGGTGGCTCCTCCCCTGGACTACAGTGCGCATGGGCATCGGCTCCATCCCCAGATTGTTTTTTTCCGCCATTGGGTTCGGATGTGGTCTCGACGTCTCTCTGTCGGAACCGAGAAAAACTAGCTTTTTTACGGCCAAAAGGCCTTATATTCTTACGTCGGTATTGTTTTCGCACGGTCTCGAGTTCTTCCGTCTCTTGGAGTCGGAATCAGCGGAGTAGTTTCACTCTTCGGTCGTCGAGGCCTCATCGCGACACGACGCAACTTTTCGGCATGGAGCGGAGTCCGTTTAAGAACTGTCCGCTCTGTGGGTCAAAATACCCACATATAGACGTGCACCCGGTCTGTAACAAATGCCTTTCACCAGACCATAACGAAGACAACTGCATGGCCTGCGCAAGATTCAGGTCCAAGAAGACACTCCAGCTTCGGCGCGCGGTGCGCCTTGAGGCCAGACAAGCGGCCCCGGATCCCGAAAACATCTTCGGCGACCAAGAAGAGGAGGACCGGAGCCATCATCTTCAAATCTCCCCGCCCGGGACGGAGGTCGAGGCAGATCCGGAAGACGACGACGGAGTCGTGGGTCAAGGCCTTGAATACGTCGACGAGGTAGGGGACGTCGAAGAGGTTTATGGGGCCGCGGAAGATAGCTCAGGGGACGAGCTATGCCCCGAAGGTTACGAAGATCGAGAACGGGTCACGGGATCGCCTGTCGGCCTTACCCAAGATCCCGTACCGCAAGCCACGGCCCCGCCTTCAGGCCCGGCCACGGACATACTTGCTGCGCAGCCAGTATCGAAACCGAAACTGAAACCTACGGTATCGACTACACCTAAAATGGCCGACCCAAAATCGAAACCGAAACTTATGGATTCGAGCGTCCCTAAGATGGCGGCCGTACCACCAAAGACGGCTAAACCCGCTGCTTCATCGACTCCGTCGGCCTCCGGTCCACAGAAGTCGAAGAAATCTGTCTATTCAAAATCGGCGCCAGAGGAGGGATCCTCTAAGAAGGGTGGTCGGCACGGGTCAACCGCTGCGACGCCAGCAAAGCCCGCAAAAACCAGCGACACGGCTCCGGTTCCGGCTGGGACTTCGTTAGTCCGACGCGTGGTGGAGACGGAGCCGACAAAATCACAAGGATCGAAGGCTGGCATATCCGCGCATCGGTCCAAGGACTCTGGGTCGGCGGCTGCGGCATCATCGTCCAAAACACAGAAGGGCCAACAGGACGTCGGATCCGAGGGCAAGGTCAAGACCTCCTCGTCGGTGCCAAAGGCCACTGTAAGTGACGCGTCCCTCATTGCCTCTTCACTACAAAGAATCAGGGAGAAGGCCTCTGCTTCGTCGGCTCCGATGCCATCGCCACAGAAGCCGATGGACGTTCCGGTGAAGCCTGCGGGTAAACTTCTCTTCCTTCTGCCGCCAAAGGAGGCGCCGAAGGCCTTTTCAACAAAATCGACGCCAAAGAAGTCGGATTCTTCAACGGCAGGGGCACTTTCAAGTCGGGTACTCGACTCAGAAGAGGATTCTGAGCGTTTTATCGACGCTGACACGGGCAAATTGACCCTTTACAAGAGGAGGATCACTTCACAGCCAGTGGACTCATATGTCATCCCCCTGAAGAAGAAAAAGCTTACCCAGGACGCTTCAGGCCTCATGGAACCTATCCAGCCTCCTCCAAGAAGGAGCCCAACTCCTTCTCCAGAACACTCTGAGGGTGAGGGATATGATGAAGATGACCAATACACTTTCCCCATCAATGAACCAGATGCACAACCAGATTCATATGATGACATTGGTGACCAAGGCACCCAAAATGTGGGGCAAGACCCACAGCCTTTCAGTGCACGTGCATCCCCTACAGAAGATTCTGCAGGTTTTCATGCACTCATTGAGAGGGCAGCTGCTAATCATGATGTGGACATGCATGCTGACCCGGTAGAAGAAGACTTTCTATTTGACACTTTTTCAGTCTCTGAAAGGACAGTAAAGACACTGCCTATGCTCAAAGGGGTCCTCAAGCATGCTGCGGACATCTTTAAAGAACCTACCAGGGCAAGAGTGGTCAATCCACGTATCGAAAAAAAAGTACAGACCAGCACCTGCAGACCCTGCATACATTCGGGGACAGTTGCCGCTTGACTCCCTGGTGGTCGCAAATGCCCGCAAGAGGGCCAACTCCCAAACAACGGGTGAAGCTCCTCCCCCGGATAAGGAGTCCAAAGTGCTAGAGGCAGGAGGCAAAAGAGTGGCTGCACAGGCTGCCAATTTTTGGCGTATTGCAAACACACAGGCACTCTTGGCACGTTACGATAGGGCGCATTACGACACCCTAGAGCAAGTTTTACAACACCTGCCTCCGCAGTTTCAAGAGGGCACCAAACTGCTTATAGAGGAGGGAAAACTGATCTCCAACGCAGCCATAAAGTGTGCACTTGATGCCGCGGACACAGCCGCTAGGGCCATTAACACTAGCGTCATGCTGAGACGACAGGCGTGGCTCCGCATATCGGGGTTTAAACCTGACATTCAAACGACCATACTTAATCAGCCAGTCAATCCTGATAGACTGTTTGGTCCAGATGTTGACACCACCCTAGAAAAAATTAAAAAAGACACAAACTGCTAAGTCTATGGGGGCCCTACAATCACAACAGTTTCGTGGCAATAATTTTCGTCGCTCAGGTGCACGTGGAGTCACCAGAGGACAGATGGGTCAACAATCACAGTTCTCTAGAGGTGGAGCACAGTCCTCGTACCCCAAACAGAACAAGGGGGGTTACCGAGGAAACAGCACCAGAGGACGCGGCAGAGGGAACAACAACTCCCGCTCCTCTACCCCAAGCAAACAGTGACTCTCTGTCACTGCCCCCCGACCACTTCACACCTGTCGGGGGGAGACTACAGCAGTTCCTGCCCGTCTGGAGAAACATCACCACAGACAGGTGGGTGCGACAACTTGTCCAGTACGGTTATTGTCTAGAGTTAAAATCCACTCCACCCAACATTCCACCAAGGCAAAGGCCTATGTCCGCAGAGCACTTGCACTTATTGCAGCAGGAAGTGGTGGTGATGCTGCAAAAAGGCGCAATAGAGCTCGTGCCAGTGGGGGAGGAAGGCACGGGGGTATATTCCCTGTACTTCCTTATTCCAAAGAAGGACGGATCTCTCAGACCCATTCTGGATCTGCGTCCCCTCAACCTGTATATACTGTCAGAACATTTCCATATGCTTACACTGCAACAGATTCTTCCCTTGTTAAACCAAGGGGACTTCTTAGCAACCTTAGACCTCAAGGATGCTTATTTCCACATTCCACTACACCCGTCCCACAGGAAATACCTCAGGTTCACTATCCACGGCAGGCATTATCAGTTCAAGGTCCTACCCTTCGGAGTCACCACAGCCCCAAGAGTGTTTACCAAGTGTCTGGCGACAGTAGCAGCGCACCTCAGGAGGCAGAACATACATGTCTACCCCTACCTGGACGACTGGCTCGTTCAAGCCAAGTCGGAACAACAGTGCGCCGCGGACATGTCGACTACCATTCACCTCCTTCACGATCTAGGTTTCTCGTTGAACTACCCAAAGTCGCATCTTCAGCCGGCACGTGTCCGGCAGTTTCTAGGTGCGACGATCAATACCCTGACGGCCATGGCTCAACCAAACCAAGTCAGGATAGACAGCATGCAGTCTCTAATCCAGAAGTTCAGACCACAACACTCACTTCCAGCGAGAGTGTTCATGCAGTTGATAGGCATGATGGCCTCCTGCATCTTCATAGTCCCTCACGCACGGTTACATATGCGCCCGCTCCAGGAGTGCTTAGCAAATCAGTGGACACAGGCTCAGGGACAATTAACAGACCTAGTGTTGGTTACCAGTCGGGCATACGACTCTCTGCATTGGTGGACTCCACACAACCTTTGCAAGGGCCGACTGTTCCAGGAGCCAGTGCCACAGATTATCCTGACAACGGACGCATCTCTCCAGGGATGGGGAGCTCATCTGCTCACTTACACAGTGCAGGGACTATGGACGACGCAGCAACAGAAGATGCACATCAACTATCTGGAACTGATGGCAATCTTCATGGCGCTCAAGTCCTTCATTGTACATCTGTGCAACAAGGTAGTGTTAGTCCGGACGGACAACATGACCGCGATGTACTACATTCAAAAGCAGGGGGGCACCCACTCGCCACAGCTGTCTCATCTGGCTCAGGGCATGTGGCGGTGGGCCATTCAGAGGAACATCTTCCTCATGGCAGAACACCTCCCGGGCAAGGACAATCAGATGGCGGATCTGTTCAGCAGATACAGCCATCAAATGCACGAGTGGGAGTTACACCCATCTGTACTCCACCCGTACTTCCAGCAGTGGGGTCATCCGGAGATAGACCTGTTTGCAACAAAAGAAAACGCAAAATGCCAACACTTTGCCGCCAGGTTCCCTCACCCACAGTCGCAGGGGAATGCGATATGGATGAACTGGTCAGGCAAATTTGCGTACGCTTTTCCGCCAGCCCCTCTGATACCGCTGGTGGCAAGAAAGCTAAGGCAGCACGCGATGACTCTCATCCTGGTTGCTCCAACGTGGGCGCGCCAAGCATGGTACACCACGTTCCTCGAACTCTCAGTGGTGCCGCATCAAAGACTGCGCCTCACGCCCAGACTTTTGACGCAGAACCATGGAGAAATTCAGCATCCAGATCCTCAGCTCAACCTGGCGATCTGGCTCCTGAAGTCCTAGAGTTTGGATACCTTAACCTACCTCCAGAATGCATGAACATCATCAAAGAGGCAAGGAAGCCAACTACCAGAGCATGCTATGCTGCAAAATGGAAGCGTTTTGTCATTTACTGTACAGCCAATGACATCAACCCGCTAGATGCATCTATCCCTAACATAATTTGCTATCTGCTACATCTTTACAAGTGCAATCTAGCGTTCACTTCTATTTGAATACATCTCTCCGCCATCGCAGCTTATCTTCAGAATAGGCAGCATCTCTCTGTCTTCAGGGTGCCTGCCATTAAAGCTTTCCTTGAAGGACTGAAACGAGTCATTCCCCCAAGAACACCGCCAGCTCCGGTGTGGAACCTCAATGTGGTCCTCACCAGACTGATGGGACCACCATTCGAGCCACTGCACTCGTGTGAACTCCAGTTCCTAACGTGGAAAGTAGCTTTCCTAATTGCTATTACGTCACTGAGGCGTGTTAGTGAGCTGCAAGCGCTCACAATCCAAGAGCCATACATTCAGATTCATCCAAATAGGGTAGTGCTACGTACTAACCCCAAATTCCTTCCGAAGGTGGTGTCACAGTTTCATCTCAACCAAACTATTGACTTGCCGGCATTCTTCCAAAACCCACAAACGGTGGCGGAAAGAATGCTCCATACGTTAGACGTACGGAGGGCGTTGATGTACTACATAGACAGGACACAACCTTTTAGGAAAACAAAGCAACTTTTTGTTGCCTTCTCACCACAACACAAAGGCAACCCTATTTCCAAAGCAGGAATAGCCAGGTGGATCGTTAAGTGCATCCAAATCTGTTATCAAAAGGCCAAGCGCACTTTAACAATACCCCCAAGGGCGCACTCCACACGCAAATTGGGGGCATCCATGGCTTTCCTAGGGAACATTCCTTTAGAGGACATTTGCAGAGCAGCCACGTGGGTTACACCACATACCTTTACAAAACACTACTGTGTAGATGTGCATTCCAAGCAGCAAGCTGCTGTAGGACAGGCTGTTCTCAAGACACTTTTTCAGGTTTCTGCAGCTGGCACGGGCAACCGCCGCTGATGGAGGGACTGCTATGTATTCTATGCGAAGATATGATTTTAGCAGCCCACATGCCTCGAACTGAATATGCTACTTACCAGTATGCATCTGTTCTTGGCATGTAGGGCTGCTAACATTCATATCGCCCACCCTCCTCCCCGGTGCCTGTCGCAGCTGCAGATATACTATTGTATTCAATCATTAGCATGGACATCCTTTACACCTTTCACTCCATCTTCTGCCACAATGGCGAAAAACAATCTGGGGATGGAGCCGATGCCCATGCGCACTGTAGTCCAGGGGAGGAGCCACCTATCTCAGGATACTTCGAAGACTCTTCCAGGACAACAATGTGCGATCATCCGGACCCAACACTAGGCGGCGATCTAATGCTAAGATATGAATGTTAGCAGCCCTACATGCCAAGAACAGATGCATACTAGTAAGTAGCATATTCATTATTGTTTACCAGATAAGTACTCAGCCCTTGGGGTTGAGTTCCTGGGGTTAGAACCAGGGTTCCCCCATGGTCAAGGATGCACATTCAAAACACCCTCAGTTGCACTCGGGCGCCCGGGTGCAGAGTGCTGATGCCCAATGGGGTTAGGGGGCCTCTGGTTGGTGGCTGCTTATGAGCAGGCCACTGGGTTGTGGGAGCAAAGCTCCTGGTGTTTGGCTCGGGGCAAAGGGGGATCCGAGTTGGCACCCAAAGTACACTCTTAGCGGCGCAGGGGTGGCTGGATGCAGGGTGCTAGTTTGGTGTCAGTGCCCGTGCCCTGTTATTCAATTTGGATTCTCCGATTTCACCAAAGACTGCAGGCTCTAGGATGAAGATCTTCTGGAGGTGACCACCGGTTGGAGAAGTAAGTTGGGATGCCTGGGGATGCTTGTACACAGTCTGTTAGGCCACCCAAGGCCGTTGGACTTCGGGTGCAGGGGTGTTTTTAGGCATTGGGTTTTCCTTATACGCTCTTGTCACGGTCTGGGGGATCCTCCAGAAAGAGGCTTCAGGCTTCGCTTGGAGATTCAAGGCAGGTCTGATCACCAGATCTCCGGTCAGACCACCTTGTGGCGTTGGGCCACTCTAACTCGGGCCGTGGGCTATGGTTGCAGACTCACGCATTTTGTCGGAGCCAGTCTCTCTGGGTGAACGAATCCAGTATTTACAGGAGACACAAATCTTTTCTGTGGAGGCAGGGTAGGTCCACTGGGCTTCTGAGGTGTCTGGCTGCAGGACACACCGGAGTTTCGCTTCTGCAGGTTTGAGGTGGGGACAGGCTGGTAGGGCTGGGGCTAGGTCAGTGGGCGTCGTTCATCTTGGTTTCATCACTGCTTCTTTGGTCCTTCTGGTCAGTTCTTGTCCGAGGAGGCAAGGTTCGGGGTTGCTCCTGGATACTATATTTAGGGTTGTTACAGGTAGGTAAAGGTTGGGAACAATGTGTCCCTTCCTTGGGGTGGGTACACACCCTATTATGCCAACCTCCATTGGGAGGCGGCATATGCCTCACTCTGGTTGGTTGGGTTCCCCCATCTGCAAGATGGCAGGGACCGAGTTGTGCTTCCTCACCTCCCCCACCTGAGGGGTGGGTCCGGCAAAGGTGGGCACACCTCCCCATCTCACTTGGTTTTCCTCCCGATTCTCCCGCCCAAAGTGGGGGTCAGAACTGGTGGGGGCCAGTTGCTGGAAGCAGCAAAGGCCTGGGGAAGCTCACAAAGGCGGCAGGCTTTTGAAGCTTCAAACTCTTTGACCCGGCCCATCTTGGGGGGAGGAGGTTTGGCAACTCATCCCAGGATGTGCATTGTCTCAGACCCGCGAGAGCAGCAGGCTCTCGACCCTGGGGTCAGAAACATGTCTGGAGGTGACGGCTGGCGAGCAGCAACTCAGCCTGGACACTAGTGTTGCGTAGTTTTTCAGGGGGCATCTCTAAAATGCACTCTGCTGAATGCACTCTGCTTGCATTTTTCATTAAATCCCACACTGGCATCAGTGTGGGTTTAATGTGCCGAAGTTTGATACTAAACTTCTGTAGTAGGGGATCTCTGTGTATAGTCATAATCTAGTGAATAGTCCCGCCCATGTGCGAGGACCCCGGCAATCAAAAATAATCTCTTAAGTTGTCAAAAAATTGCAGAACTGCAAAGACACTTAAGAGAAAATGTAAAGACAAATAATGCAGCCTATATTCACAGGCTACACTGTCCAGTACTTCAACTAGAAATTCCACCAAAAATCCACAAACAGCAAAGCCTGTCCAGATTTCCCTTGCTTTTACTGCAAAACCCCTCAGAATGATAGAGAGGAAGGCCTGGACAGACAAGCCCCATAGGCTGCCATTATGTGGTTTAAATAGGATACTGTGCCTTTAAGAGAATCTTCCAGAACTTTCTCCCAGTATCCCAGAATGCATAGCAGGTCCAACTTACTTTCAGTTCTTTTTTCCGGCTCCTGCTTACAGGACCCTGTGCATTGAGCTCCCCCTTTGTCAAGGGTTTATTGGATTTTTTTGACACTTTTTGGTTTTTAAAGTGTTCTCATTTGATTCTTGGTGTTGCCTTTCACTTCTGTGTGTGTTTGTTCAGGCTTTTAGGGATCTAAAATGCCTGCTTTGTTCAACAAGTGCCCAGCATGTGGAAGGAAGAAGGCCAAGACTGATCCACACGACGTCTGCATTATTTGCCTCCCTGCTGAACATGTCCCTGAGGATTGTGACATCTGCCAGGCCTTTTCTACAAGGACCCTGAGGGAAAGACAGAAGATTAGGCTCCAAGGCCTAGAAGAGAGGCGTCTGCAGGCTGCAGGTGGGTCTGGGCAGGCTGGGAAGGCTCCCTCTGCCCCTGCTGAGGCCTCTGGGGGGCTGCCAGAGGCAGGAAGACCAGCAAAAGGTCCCGGTCTCCGTCGACGTTGATAGCATCGACGACGACGTCGAGAGGGATGACGACGGTGTGTTCCCCTTCTCCCCGGGGCTCCGGGTCGAGACAGCGTGGAAGATCGACGTCGAGAGGCCTGGCGAGGCCGCCGTCGAAGTCACCGCCGACGGCCTAGTCGACGGCGTCGACGCAGACACCGGCGCTCGCCGCCGAGGCGACACCCCGGTCGCCGTCGACCAGTTCGACGTCGAGGGGCTCCTCGACGTCGAGGACCGCGAGGAAGCGGTCATCAAGGAAGAAGGGTCGACGCTCACCGTCGAGATCTGACCGCTCGTCGTCGAGGGGGCGACGATCGACGCCAGAGTCAAGGGATCGCCGTTCCACGCCTGAAAAACGACGCTCGACGTCGAGCAGGAAGAGATCGACGTCGCCTAGGATCTCAACTTCCTCTAAGAGGCGCAGGAGGGATTCTGGCGCCAAAAGTCACGCTGGATCTGATGGAGGACGTAAGAGGCGTCGTTCACGCTCTGGAGGGTCTGGATCAAAGGCCCCTTCCTCCAAGAAGTCATCGGGCACGAGGTACTCGGTGGTATATACGCCTACCAGCCCTGTGACCCCTCCTCCTCTACCGAAGGAGGCTCCTCCGGCTAAGCCGCCGCTACCCTCCATGCCTCTGCCTTCTCCGGCGGGGCAGCCTCTGCCGCCTATCCCTCCTCATAGACCACCGAGGTCGGTGTCCCTGCCTCTGCTTCCGACACCTCCTAAGGGTACGCCTACCCCGAAACCCCAGGAGAGGCCCGGAAGACTCCTCCGCGGAAACCGGTGGAGCGCCCACGCGATGGGAGATCGCGCTCCCGCTCCGGGAGAAGGGACCGTTCGCGTCACAGGTCTTCGACCCGATCTAGACGGTGCCACAGGAGACACAGGTCTCGGTCACGGACTAGGTCATCTGGGACCAGGGACTACTCCCCGACCTCGTCGGATTCACCGGACACGAGGGTTTCACCGGTCGACGATCTGGTGTCCTTCCAGGACGTGCTGCTACGGGGTGCGGCGAAATTGGGCATTACTCTGACGGTGCCCACTCAGAAGACTTCGGTCAACTTCGAGACGCTCCACCAGAAGCATTTGTCTCGGCCGTTACTACCACTGGTGCCGGGCCTGGAAGAACCGGCCCTGGACCTCTTCCTCACGCCAGCAGTGACTAAGGCAGCACCTTCCAGGCTACAGAAGAAATACCGGGCTCCTGACTCGGACCCGGCCTTTCTGAGGCTGGAGCCTCCTCCAGACTCGGTGATTGTGACAGCGGCGCGCAAGCAACATGCCACCACGCCTTCCTCCACAGTTCCGCCAGACAAGGAATCAAGGTGGTTGGATTCCTCTGGTAGAAGAGTTTGTGGGACCTCAGCGACCTCAATGAAGGCAGCTAGTGCCACTGCCTTGTTGGGTCGGTATGACAGAGCCCTCTGGGAATCGCTTCAACATTTTGTGGAACTTCTTCCGCGGGACAAGCGGGAAGACTTCCAGGAGGTGCTTACCGAAGGGATGTTGGTGTCGAACCAAATCATCAGCGCTGCAGCTGACTCTTCTCTTCTGGCTGCGCATGGTTTCTGCCACGGAATAAACCAGCGACGACATGCATGGCTCCGCCTTACGTCTTTGAAACCGGACACTCAGCAGAGGGTTGCTAATCTGCCATTCTCTGGCGAAACCCTGTTCGGGAAGCACGCGGACGATGAGATGGCCCGCATGAAGGCGGAAGCTGAAACGCTCACGGCGGTGGGCTTGGAGAAGCCCAAGGAGACCAAGAAGACGTACCGCCTGTTCCAACGGCGGTTCGGTGGTCAAGGCAGAGGGCGTGGCCAATCTTCTGGACAGCAGCAGTTCAGAAGGCCATTCCAGAAACGCCAGAAGGGCAGAGGAGGCCATCAGCCGGCACCAGCGACTAAGGGCCAGGCCAGGTCTAGGCCCTGAGCACTTACTTCCCCGTCAACTGTTCCCCGCTCCTGTGGGGGGAAGCATTCAATCTTTTCTGGCAGAGTGGAGAAAAATTACTCGGGACAAGTGGGTGCTGAATATTGTTTGCAATGGATACGGTCTTCGGTTCATCAGCCCTCCCCCATCGATTCCTCCGGCCGGCTCACAGTATCAGCTGCGAGAGCTCCAGGCGGAGGCCGATATCCTGTTAAGGAAAAGGGCGATCGAAGTCGTACCTCTGTCTCAAAGAGGAAGAGGTCTGTACTCCCGGTTCTTTCTGGTTCGAAAAAAGGACAAGAACGACTTCAGGCCCATTCTGGATTTGCGACAAGCAAACAAGTGGATTCGCAGAGAAAAGTTTCGCATGCTGTCGTTGCATCAGATTTATCCTCAGCTGCAACGGGGAGACTGGCTGTGTGCCATCGACCTCCAGGATGCTTACTTCCATGTGCCCATTGCGCACAAACACAGGAAGTTCCTGCGGTTCCACGTCGGCGCCAATCACTATCAATACACAGTACTGCCATTCGGACTGAAGTCTGCGCCGAGAACATTCTCAAAGTGCATGGCTGTGGTAGCAGCACACCTACGGAAGAACAAGGTGTTTGTCTACCCGTACCTGGACGACTGGTTGATCAAGGCCTCCTCCTTCACGGAAGCGCAAGCACACTTCCAGAAGACGTGCGTTCTATTGAACAGGCTGGGGTTGCACAGCAACATGACCAAGTCGGTTCCGACTCCAGTCCAGTGCATTCAGTACTTGGGAGCCTCCATCGATACGCTGTCAGCAAGCGTGTCTCCTTCGGAGGAGCGACGATTATCACTGCTTCGGAAGGCTCAGGCTCTCATGGCCGCTCCATACACGACAGTGAGGACGGTGTCTTCTCTACTGGGATCGATGGCCTCTTGCATCTTCCTGACGCCACATGCGCGGCTGCACATGAGACCGCTGCAGGAGTGCTTGGAAGATCAGTGGGACCAGAGGAGAGGATCTTGGGACGACAAGATACAACTGTCTCTACATGCTCTTCAGTCTCTGAAGTGGTGGTGCTCAGCGGAGAATCTCCTCAGAGGGGTTCCCTTCCACAAGGACATTCCCATTCAGGTTGTCGTGACGGATGCTTCTCTCCAGGGCTGGGGAGCGCATTCCGGAGACCTACAGATTCAAGGGACGCGGTCACCGATGGAGTCCACGTACCACATCAATTTCCTGGAACTCAGAGCTGTTCACTTGGCTCTGAAGGCTTTTCATCCGTCCTTCCGGACCGACTCTCTACTTGTGCAAACGGACAATACGACCACAATGTATTACCTCAACAAGCAGGGAGGATCGAGGTCACGCACCCTGTCGCAGGAGGCACAGGCGATCTGGCGCTGGCTTCTGGCTCGAGGACTGACGATAACGGCTACCCATCTGCCAGGTGTGCAGAATGTTCAGGCAGACTCACTGAGCAGACTGATTCAGGAAAACCACGAATGGGTCATAAACGACGAAGTACTAGGAGAAGTCTTCGCAAGGTGGGGAACTCCAGACGTAGATCTGTTCGCCACCGCCGAAAACAGCAAATGCCGAGACTTCGCCTCCAGGTACTACCAGCCAGGGACGCTGGGGAACGCGTTATGGATCGACTGGTCGAACAGCTTTCTGTATGCTTTTCCACCCATTCCCCTGATTCCGACGGTTCTCATCAAGTTGTCCCAGTCCAGGGCTCGGTTGATACTGATTGCCCCGGAATGGCCCAGACAATGGTGGTTCACGGACCTGCTTCACCGGTCTCTACTTCCTCATATTCGGCTGCCGTGCAGGCCGGACCTTCTCACGAAGTTCGGGGGGCTGATGTTGCACCCCAACCTCTCGTCGTTGAGTTTGGCAGCATGGCTCCTGAGTTAGTACAGTATGGTCATCTGAATCTTCCTGCAGATTGTATGGACATACTGAAGGAGTCTAAGAGACCTTCCACTAGGACTTCCTATGCTTACAAGTGGAAGAGATTTTGTATCTGGTGTCAGTCTAAGAACTATGATCCGACGACTTGTAAGGAAGATGTCATCCTTCCTTATCTTCTACAGTTGGCGCAGTCTGGCATTAATGTCCACTCTATTAAGGTTCATCTTGCTGCTTTGACTGCCTACAGGAAATGCCCTTCACAGACTTCCTTCTTCCAGATCCCTGTGATCAAAGATTTTTTGGAAGGCTTGAAGAAAGTGTTCCCTCCTGTCAGGCTTCCTTCGCCTTCATGGGAATTGAACGTGGTGCTGTCCAGATTGATGAAGGAGCCTTTTGAACCTATTCATAAGGCTTCGTTGCAGCACCTGTCCTGGAAGGCGGCGTTCCTCGTGGCCATTACATCGGCCCGCAGGGTGAGTGAAATTCAGGCGCTGTGTTGCCAAGAACCTTATACTGTATTTCATGCTGCTAAGGTTGTTATGCGTACTCACCCTAAATTTCTTCCCAAGGTTATTTCTGATTTTCATGTTAACCAGGCCATAACTTTGCCTACGTTTTTTCAGAATCCTTCATCTCCAGCGGAGAGGTCCTTACATTCCCTGGATGTTAGGAGGGTGTTGAAATTTTATCTTGATAAGACCAAAGATATTCGTAGGTCTGACCAATTGTTTGTCAATTATGGATCAGTCAGGACGGGTCTTGCGACCTCTAAGCAGTCTATCTCTAGGTGGACTGTGTCCTGCATACAGCTATGTTACCAAAAAGCTAATAAGACCTTAGGGGGTAAGCCTAAGGCTCATTCCACCAGGGGCAAAGCTGCCACGACAGCCTTGCTCCGTAATGTTCCGATTGCAGAAATATGCAAGGCGGCCACTTGGAAGTCTGTTCATACCTTTGCTAAGCATTACTGCCTGGACACTGATGCCAGGGCAGATGCTCAAGTTGGACAGGCTTCGCTGCGAAATCTGTTCGCACAATAGTGGTGTTAATTCTCTTATCCACCGCCGCTTTGGTGTGGGGATGGGCTTGCCATTCTATTCACTAGATTATGACTATACACAGAGATCCCCTACTACAGAAGGAGTAGTTTCTGTCCTGTAACTCCAGTTCTGTAGTAGGGGTATCTCTGTTATAGTCATAAGCGCCCTCCCGCCTCCCCGGTGGAGAGAGAGAGAAAATGTTCCTTTACGGAATGCGACAGGTCTGGGCGTGTTACGCCTTCAAAAAGAACTGAAAGTAAGTTGGACCTGCTATGCATTCTGGGATACTGGGAGAAAGTTCTGGAAGATTCTCTTAAAGGCACAGTATCCTATTTAAACCACATAATGGCAGCCTATGGGGCTTGTCTGTCCAGGCCTTCCTCTCTATCATTATGAGGGGTTTTGCAGTAAAAGCAAGGGAAATCTGGACAGGCTTTGCTGTTTGTGGATTTTTGGTGGAATTTCTAGTTGAAGTACTGGACAGTGTAGCCTGTGAATATAGTCTGCATTATTTGTCTTTAAATTTTCTCTTAAGTGTCTTTGCAGTTCTGCAATTTTTTGACAACTTAAGAGATTATTTTTGATTGCCGGGGTCCTCGCACATGGGCGGGACTATTCACTAGATTATGACTATAACAGAGATACCCCACTAGATTATGACTATAACAGAGATACCCCATCTGGTGTTGGGCTCGGATGATTGCACTTTGTTTTTCTTCTGGAGAAGTCTTTGTCGTCATAGGTGACTCCTCCTCTCGGTGTTAGTGCGCATTGGCATCGGCTCCATCCTTAGATTGTTTTTTTCCGCCATCGGGTTCGGATGAGGATCGAAGCGCTCCGGACCGACTTCAACAAAGAAGGTTATAACCGGCGCGTATTCCTTTCCAAATCGACGTTATCGAACGCGACTTCACTCCATACCGACGCGGTTCGAAGGACGACGACTACGAGAAACTCGACGTAGTCCAGCCCGGGGTCCATGGAAAGGACTCCATTCAAAAAATGTCCAACGTGTGGTGCTAAGTTCCCACACAAGGACCTACACGAGGTGTGCAACCTCTGCTTGTCCCCTGAACACGAATCCAGGGACTGTGAGGCCTGTGCAGCGTTCTCGTCAAAATCGACGATTAGAAACCGTCGAGCCCGAAGACACGAGGTATCGAGAATGCAGTCACAAGCAATCCCGGAGCTGTTCGAGGACCAGCACCCAGAAGAGGAGGAAGAAGAGGCCGACGAGGCGGGGTCAGAAGCGGACGAGTCCGACGTCGAGGAAATCGACGTCCAACAAACCGTGAGTGACGACGTCCCCTTACCGAAAAACAGACCCCGCACGGTGTCGACCCCGCCCTCGAGCCCGGTCAGACAACCGAAAAAAGTTTCCAACGCCCCGCCTTCGAGCCCGGCAACGAAACAGAAACCGAAACACTCGGTCCCACATCATAGTGGTTCCGGTTCCGATAAACCGACCACATCGACACCGAAGCACCAGGTCAAGGAAAGCTCGAAGTCGAAGCAGTCCATGTCGACACCGAAGCACGCTTCGGCGCCGAAAACACCCCCGACACCGGGAACATCTTCGATACCGAAGAAGTCGGATCCGAACAAAACTTCGGCACCGAAAATACAAATGGACAGTTCAAAGAAAAAACACCTTTCGGAACCGAAAACTGCGGTACCGACACAGGAACACTGAACGGATCCTAAACAAAAGACTTTGTTTATTGACCCAAAGACTGGCAAGGTAGCCACAGAACTACCTAAAAAGAGGGGCAACGAAACAGAAACCGAAACACTCGGTCCCACATCATAGTGGTTCCGGTTCCGATAAACCGACCACATCGACACCGAAGCACCAGGTCAAGGAAAGCTCGAAGTCGAAGCAGTCCATGTCGACACCGAAGCACGCTTCGGCGCCGAAAACACCCCCGACACCGGGAACATCTTCGATACCGAAGAAGTCGGATCCGAACAAAACTTCGGCACCGAAAATACAAATGGACAGTTCAAAGAAAAAACACCTTTCGGAACCGAAAACTGCGGTACCGACACAGGAACACGGAACGGATCCTAAACAAAAGACTTTGTTTATTGACCCAAAGACTGGCAAGGTAGCCACAGAACTACCTAAAAAGAGGAAACATGAACATTTGGACGACAAGGCTCATCCAAAGAAGAGAACAATGGGGACGAATACAACTCCTCCCCCTTCTCCCAAACCTCACACACCATCTTCACCTCTTCCTCACAATAGGCCAGATATTCCTCCCACACGTCCATCTACACCTACAACAGATGGAGAGAGTGACACAGGGGAGGGGGGACACCCTGGGGATGATGACACAATCCCAGAGGAGGCAGACCCATGGGAGGAGTATAATGTGGGATCAGGTAATGATACCGACCTTGAGTCATACCCCTCAAAACCTTCACCTCCTGATGACAATACTGGGTTTGCACAACTCATTACTAGAGCAGCAACATTTCATAAGGTAGACCTACATACAGAACCTCTAGTACAGGACTTCTCATTAGAAACACTACCTACTGCACAAAGAACATCAGGAACACTACCAATGCTAAAGGGCCTTCTCAGTCATACATCAGAGATATTCAAAGACCCAGTGAGGGCTAGGGTATTGAACCCAAGAATTGATAAAAAATATAGGGCAGCTCCAAAAGACCCAATATACATTAAGGGACAAATTCCTCTAGACTCACTAGTGGTCACAAACGCTCGCAAGAGAGCAAACTCTTTATCTACAGGAGAAGCTCCACCTCCTGACAAAGAGTCTAAACTAATAGATGCCTCTGGCAAGAGAGTAGCATCTCAAGCGGCAAACAGTTGGCGCATAGCTAATACGCAAGCACTACTTGCAAGGTATGACAGAGCGCATTATGATGAGTTAGAAACACTCATCAAACATCTCCCTAAAGAACATCAAAAGAAAGCAGATCAACTTATACAAGAAGGGAAGTTAATTACTAACACTTCAATAAAGTGCGCCCTAGACGCGGCAGAAACTGCGGCAAGGTCGACAAATACAAGCATCATGTTAAGGAGACATGCATGGCTCAGAGTGTCAGGGTTCAAACAAGAGGTACAAACATCGTTACTGAACCAACCTTTTGATGGGAAAACACTTTTTGGCACAGGGACAGATGAGGCCCTAGAAAAGATGAAAAAGGATACAGAAACGGCTAAATCAATGGGAGCATTGCAACAGCCGACACAAAGAGGTTCCTTTCGTAGATCCACCTATAGAGGAGGATCCAAAAGTACAGGTACAAACCAACAGCAAACCTCTTTTACACCTACATCACCCAGAGGTAATTCTAGAGGTGGATACAGGGGTAACAACAACAAGGGTAGAGGTCGCGGAAACAACAACAACCGCAACTCTCCAACCCCAAAACAGTGACTCCATAGAGCTTCCCCCAGACCATATAACACCGGTAGGGGGACGCTTATCACAGTTCCTACCTGTCTGGGAAAACATCACATCAGACAAGTGGGTAAGACAAATTATCCAACATGGTTATTGCCTAGAACTCACAGCTACCCCACCAAACATCCCCCCCAAACAGCGTCCAATGAAACAAGATCACCTGACACTATTAAAACAGGAAGTAATATCACTGCTAGAAAAGCATGCCATAGAGAAGGTTCCACAGCACCAACAGGGAACAGGAGTATACTCCCTATACTTCCTAATCCCCAAAAAGGACGGGTCTCTAAGGCCAATACTGGACCTAAGACCTCTCAACGCATACATAAATTCGGAACATTTCCACATGGTCACGCTCCAACAAGTACTTCCTTTACTGAAGAAAGGGGATTTTCTTTCTACACTGGATCTAAAAGACGCTTACTTTCATATCCCTATTCACAAAGCCCACAGGAAATACCTCAGGTTTGTGGTAGAAGGACAACATTATCAGTTCAAAGTCCTTCCATTTGGTGTCACGACGGCACCAAGGGTGTTCACAAAATGCCTGGCAGTGGTAGCAGCTCACCTAAGAAGACAACAAATTCATGTCTTCCCATACTTGGACGACTGGCTAATAAAAGCCAGGTCGCAAGAGGAGTGTCTGCAACACACACAAAAGACAATTCAGCTACTACACCAGCTAGGGTTCACGGTGAACTACACAAAGTCACACCTACAACCAAACAAGGTTCAACAATATCTGGGGGCTACTATAGACACAGAAAAAGCCAAAGTGTACCCCAACCCAGTCAGGGTCCAAGCAATGCTTACAATCATTCAGAGATTTCAGCCACAACACTCACTAACAGCAAGAGTGTTCATGCAGCTATTAGGCATGATGTCATCCTGCATACTGCTAATACCATATGCAAAACTACAAATGCGTCCGCTACAAGAATGCTTAGCGACACAGTGGAATCAGGCTCAAGGGCAGATTACGGATCTGGTGTTGGTAGACGACCGCACACACCGCTCTCTGAAGTGGTGGAACAGAACAAACATTACCAAGGGGCGGTCGTTCCTAGAGCCAATTCCACAGGTGACAATAACAGCAGACGCATCGCTCACCGGATGGGGAGCACATATGGACAAGTACACAGTACAAGGAAGGTGGAGTGTGCAGGAAAGAACACTACGCATCAACTACCTAGAACTACTGGCAGTGTTTCTAGCATTGAAAGCCTTTCAGATACATGTTATCCACAAAGCAGTCCTGATCAGAACAGACAACATGACAGCAATGTATTATATTCAAAAACAGGGGGGGAACCACTCTCTCCAATTATCCAGACTAGCACAGGAAATTTGGAGATGGGCCATTCCTCAAAACATCTATCAGTTAGCCGAGCACCTACCAGGAGTTCAAAACCAGATAGCAGACATCTTAAGCAGACAGTCGGAACAAATACACGAATGGGAACTGCACCAACAAATACTGCAGCCATTCTTCCAAAGATGGGGACAACCAGAGATAGACCTATTTGCCACTCATCAGAACGCAAAATGCCAAAGCTTCGCGTCCAGGTACCCACATCACCTGTCGCAGGGCAATGCGTTATGGATAAATTGGTCCAACAAATTTGCATACGCTTTTCCCCCTCTCCCACTAATCCCATTAGTGGTCAGGAAACTGCAACAACATTCAATGACCATGATACTAGTAGCACCCACGTGGGCAAGACAGGCGTGGTTCACCACGCTCCTGCAACTCTCACAAGTGCCACATCAAAAGCTACGAATTCTACCCATGCACCTTA
The DNA here is from genome assembly GCF_964261635.1 of Lissotriton helveticus. Classification (NCBI taxonomy): domain Eukaryota; kingdom Metazoa; phylum Chordata; class Amphibia; order Caudata; family Salamandridae; genus Lissotriton; species Lissotriton helveticus. The sequence goes on along the minus strand of NC_136070.1, from coordinate 959,027,931 downwards.
CACAGAACCATGGAGAAATAATGCACCCAGATCCAACTCAATTGAACTTAGCGATCTGGCTCCTGAAATCCTAGAATTTGGGTACTTAGATCTCCCCCCAAATTGCATGGAAATAATTAAACAAGCGAGACGTCCAACCACCAGAGCATGCTATGCAGCTAAGTGGAAGAGGTTTGCTATACACTGTACTAATAACAATATCAACCCTCTAGACGTATCAACAAGGGAGATTATTTGCTACTTATTACACTTACAGCAATGTAATCTAGCGTACACATCTATCAGGGTACACCTAGCAGCTATAGCAGCGTACCTACAAAACAGGCAGCGCATATCACTGTTCAGAGTACCAGCGATAAAAGCATTCATGGAAGGTCTTAAAAGAGTCATTCCACCAAGATTACCACCTTCCCCAGTCTGGAACCTCAACGTAGTACTCACCAGACTAATGGGGCCACCCTTCGAACCTATGCATAGGTGCGAAATACAATTCCTTACATGGAAGGTGGCATTCCTTATAGCTATTACCTCACTCAGAAGAGTAAGCGAATTACAGGCATTAACAATACAAGAACCATTCCTACAGTTACACCAGAATAAAGTGGTTCTTAGAACAAACCCAAAGTTCTTGCCTAAAGTAATTTCAGCATTCCACATCAATCAGCCAGTGGAATTACCAGTCTTCTTTCCAAAGCCACAGACGGTGGCAGAAAGGGCTCTACATACACTAGATGTTAAAAGAGCCATTTTGTACTACATAGAAAGAACACAAGACTTCAGGAAAACTAAACAACTATTTGTAGCATTTTCCCCAACACATAAGGGCAATCCTATCTCTAAAGCAGGCATCGCAAGATGGATTGTAAGATGTATACAAATATGTTACATTAAAGCAAAGAGAACATTAACTGTTCCTCCTAGAGCTCATTCCACAAGAAAACTAGGAGCATCTATGGCATTCTTAGGGAACATTCCCCTAGATGACATATGTAGAGCAGCAACTTGGTCTACTCCACATACATTCACAAAGCACTACTGTGTTGATGTACAGGCTGCACAACAAGCCAGAGTGGGCCAAGCTGTATTAAAAACTCTATTTCAGACAGTTGCGACAGACACTGGTGACCACCGCTAGGGAGGTAACTGCTGTACAATCTATTCATAAATGTACCATCTGCAGCCCATATGCCTCGAACGGAATATGCTACTTACCAGTATGCATCTGTTCTTGGCATAGAGGGCTGCAGAGTGGTACATGCCCTCCCTGCCTCCCCGGAAACCTGTGTCTGTCCCAACATTATCTTATTTAGATACATTTACATGGGCATATCTTTATGTACTATACTACACTACTCCATCTAACCCTACTATGGCAAAACAATCTAAGGATGGAGCCGATGCCCATGCGCACTAACACCGAGAGGAGGAGTCACCTATGACGACAAAGACTTCTCCAGAAGAAAAACAAAGTGCAATCATCCGAGCCCAACACCAGATGGCGATCTATTCATAAATGTACCACTCTGCAGCCCTCTATGCCAAGAACAGATGCATACTGGTAAGTAGCATATTCCTTACAGGACAGAAACTACTCCTTCTCAGTTTTCAGTAAAGCCATTCTGGGACTGTGGAGTTTGTAATGACAAACTTCCAGCACCATTTACACTTGATGGCATTACTGCACTTACAAGGTCTAAGAATTGACTTAAACACTGTAGGGGTACAGGGCTCATGCACCTGTACCCTCACCACTGGTATAGTGCACACAGCTAGAGAGGTGTAAACCGATAACTTCAAGTTTGAGGCCTGAGCATACTTCTGCCATCTAGTTTGCGTCCGGATGTTTGCTCTTTGATTTTCCAGTCACTAGGTATGGTGACTCCTCCTTTCGGTGATAGTGCGCATAGGCATCGACTCCATTGTTAGACTGTTTACTTCCGCCATCGGGTTTGGACGTGTATTGCTGCGCTCCTGTTCAGTTTCTCGGGTTCCCTTCAGTGGACAATCCACTTACCCTCCATGGTATTGTTATTCGATCGTGTTATCCATTCTCCACGTATCGTTCAGAAAAATCTTTCAATCACAAATTTTGTGGCAGGCCGATGGGTCTAGCTGCGTCGGGCCAGCTCACAGTCGATGGAACGGACTCCATTTAAATTCTGTCCTCTGATGCCACGCCAAGTACCTGCGCATCGACTCGCACGAAGTCTGCAACTTGTGCCTCTTCCCGGAGAAAGACTAACAAGACTGCGACTTGTGCAGAGTCTTTCCTATCCAAGAAGATGCTCCGTGACCCTCTGGTTCTACGTCACGAAATGCAACACTGCCACAGCGGCTCCGCTCCGGATCTCTTCAGAGACGATTCCAAACACGATGTCCTTGCTCAAGAAGCCGAGGAAGAACACATTTTCATGTCAGAAGGCAACTCAGACATGGACAAAGACATCCCGCAAGGTTAGCGTACCGTGAGTACTGATCCTCCCCTGCCCCAAACTCTACCTCTGCACATGAAGGCTTCGACCCCTCCTCTGCATTCGGGCCAAGGTCGTCGCTGAGATCATGTTTCTGACTCTCCGCCTTCGGTCCTGGCAACAAATCCAATATTAAAGCCTTCTGGCTTGGGATAGTCTGCCACATTTGGGCACCGAGCCGAAACAATTGGCATGAAACCGAATTGATGTTAATTACCCAGTAAGCATCTGTTCTTGGCATGTAGAGCTGTAGATTCACATGCGCCTACCCACCTCCCTGGGTTCCTATACCTGTTGCGGTTCTCTTACTTTACATACATATGCATGGACATGCCTATTCTACTCTTACTAACTCCATTCTCAAACTCTACGGTAAAAAGCAATCTAACAATGGAGCCTGCCCGTGCGCACGATCACCGAGAGTCACCACCTAGCTCGTGCCTGGAAAGACTTCGAAGAAGAACTTGCAAACTTCCGGACTCACCACTAAATTGCATGAGTATGCATAGCATATGAATCTACAGCTATGCATGCCAAGAACAGATGCGTACTGGGTAAGTAACATTATCCTTCCTCCCTTAAAAGATTTTTCAAACAAAAGCAGTCCATGCAATCCTAAGTGTGGAGTTGGTTTATATGAAACCCCAAAGGAATTGCATGTGTGTAAAAATTGAACTACTTACATTTTGTCTAGAAAATGTCTTGGTGTGATATCTAGGTATATCACACTGATTAGCAAAAGTAACCAAGTAACCCACGAAGTAGCATGCCCAGTAATCTATAAAGTAACTGATAAGTGATTTTGGCCGTTGACTTGCCTGTAAATCAACCAACTGCATTTGAACCTGCCTTCCAATTGTATTGAATTGCATTATACCTGCAAAATTATTTCACTTACCTTCACCAGGCCTGGCTTGGTGTTCTAGAAATAAAATAACTAAACAAAAATTTTATACAAATTGTTCTGAGTTCAGTCCTTGAGTATGACATCATTCCTTGCCTGAGTATGTACAATTAATGCTTAACACTGCCCTCTGAAAAAGCCTTACTGCTCGGCCATACTACCAGAAGTAGAGTGTAAGATATTATCTACTTTTACCTCTGTAAGCCTTTGGGGTTCCACTCATTTTGGTATAGTATAGAAACCAGTGTGGCCAGCAACCTCCAAGAACCCCAAGGGCCTATCCGGTCTTCAACAAAGACACTTGTCTCTCATGGATACTGGATTTGTCCTGCAAGAAACTACCACAAGGATTCTGGTTCTGCGGCACTTGTACGACTCTGCACCAGACGCCCACGGCCTGAGTCCAGGTGGCCCATCAACCCCTATGCAGTCTCCCTGTTCCTGACCTGGGCTACTGCTTTGGACGACCTCTCCTGACTTCCCCCTCGACGCCTGCAGCCTCAACCTGAATGGTCTACGACTGGATCTGACTCCTAAACACATCCCTGCCACCGCGGCCTCCAGGCCTAGGAGTGGCCAACTGAGTCCTGGCATCCACTTGCTATTCAACTCTCCATTTGTGGTATCCCTTCAACCAGCCTTCCTAACCAAGCCTGCTGACTTTTTCCCTAACTGAGGATCTCAATTGGTTTCATCAGGGCCCCCGATGCCTCCTTTGCACTCCTGTGCCGTTTGTGGTGCCTCCAGGGCTGACCTTATTCCCCACCCAGGGCCTGTATCTCAGACCTGCTGGTACTTACTGTAACCAGTGCCTCTTCGAGGTGCCCCCAGGCTCCATAGGATAACATGGGGCCCAGAGCCTTTGCACCCGGCTGCACCAGTGCTGCTGGTGGTGCAGTACCTACCTTGGTCCGACTCTTGCCCAGTGCTGACTAAAACCTCTGGAGACTGAATCTTAACAGTTAACTTACCTGTAAGTTACTCACCTGTATTTCCTTCCTTACGATTGCATTGGTCTCTCTAATTTAATAAGTCTTGATCCTAAATACAAAGTATCTTCTATATTGACCGGCATTTCATGTACATGTAAAGTATTGTGTGATGCTATACTAACCTCTTGCCAGTAACTTGAAATTTTGCAGCGTGAATCTTTCTGGATTCAGTATGCTGTGCATTATTCCGCGGTCTTGTGGTTGGGTCCGGATTCGTAGTAGTTTTTTTTTTTTTTTCGTAGCCCAGGTGGGCGTCTGCGTCACACCTCCTTGGGTGCATTTCCGGTGACGTCGGCATGCTTCCTGCGGAAGCTCCCACTCTTGGGCGCCATCTTCAGATTTTTTTTTTTCCCCGCTGTCAGGTCTGGATCGTTCCCGTTTGGGCTCCAGACATTTTGGGAGAAAGATGAAAGAAAAAGACAGAAATAGCAAAGAAAAGGCATCTGAAGACTCCAGGAGACTTCATCGACGAGGAGTCAGCAAAGGAGAAGGAGAATTCATCGAGATCTTCGACGAACGTCGACGAACACGCGACCAGGGAGGCCCTGAGCGCTCGATGGACAACACGCCGTTCAAGTTCTGCCGTAACTGCCACCACAAGTACGCGCAGAAGCACCAGCACCCGGTATGCAACCTTTGTCTACCGGTAAATCACGAAAGCGAGGACTGCAACGCCTGCTCCGCCTTCACCCCGAAGACCCTTCGTGTGAGAGAGAGAGACAGAGGGTAGCGCACGCCACCCTACAGGGGAAGGCCCCGACTCCGTCCCTCTACGATCTGGGGATGTCTTCCGAGGAAGAGGACAACGCTGCCGCCAAAGACTACAGCTACACGGTCGTAGAGACCGATTACACGAAGACTTCTGATAAGGTAGGAGACTCTCCGGCCCCCAAGAACCCGAGAGACTCTGAGTTTCGAAAAAACTAGGGCAAGGCCCCGAAAGCGCCGACGCCAAAACACCTAGCGTCCGCGAGTACCCACAGGCCCAGCGGATCCTCTGAGAAGGAGTCCCCGGCGCCGAGAGCTGTTGAGCAGCAGAGGTCGTCGAAAATCGTCCCCGAAAAGGATCGATCGACGCCGAGGGAGAAGGACCCTAAACTACCGACGCCGACCAGAGACCCAAAATCCGGGTCGACGTCAAACTTCGGCACCGAAAAGCACGGCGCCGAGCCAACCGCCGAAAAGAGCGGCGAACCATCCGACGCGGAACACGCGGCCGAGATGGAGAAAAAGAGAAGACGCCTCGAGGCCGAAATGGAAAACATCTTGCAGCGGAAGAAAGATTTCGACGCAAAGATGAAAACCTTCACGATCCCACACAAGACCAAGCCACCAGTGGTGGAGGTGGTCGAGGAAGAAGACGAGGTCCCCGAGGAACAAGACCCGGACGTCGAGGTGGTCGACGACCAGGAAGAGGAAGAGAATCCCTACGATAGTTACAACTATGGGGGGCAGGAGGAGGACAGCAGGACGGACGCAGAGTCGGCCCCCTCTGACCTACAGGAGGTGGATTACCTAGATGTCGACACCGACACCCCGGAGGAGTCGGTCGACACATCCCTCGAGGCCATCGCCGCTGGACGACATCGGGGCCTACAACTCGGTGATAAGGTCTGCCGCAGCAGCATTCAAACTCAAGCTCGACGAAGAGAAGCAGAAAGCAGACTTCCTTCTAGAGACATTGCTCCCCACACAAACAAGCAGCCAATACCTGCCAATGCTCGACAGCGTCTTGGTTCAAGGGTAGGAAGCATTCAGGGAGCCCGCAACATGCAAGGCAGTAACTCCCAGAACAGAGACCCACCCTACATTCAGGGGACTGTCTCTGCAGACTCCATTATCACGGCCACAGCAAGGAAGAGGGCTAACGTACCCACTACTTCTGGACCACCACCGGATAAGGAGAGCAAGAGGATGGATCTGGTGGGCAGAAGGATCGAACGGAACGCCGCAACCCACTGGCCCATGACTAATTCCAACGCACTGATAAACAGGCACATGTACCAGATCATGGAGGAGCTGGGGCAGTTGGTGAAGGACCTGCCCCAGGATGCCAGACAGAAGGCCGAAAAGCTGGTCGAAGAAGGGAAGAACGCGGCAAATTCTTGCCTCAAGACGGCCCTGGATGGAGCAGACGCCTCCAGCAGGCTCATGATGATGGGTGTCACTGAAAGAAGACACACCTGGCTCAGGATTTCAGGTTTCAAACCAGAGGTGCAGCACAGCATCCTGAACACACCGTTCAACGGCGACACGCTTTTCGGAACAACAGTTGATGAGAAGCTCAGTCAACTAAAAAAGGACAACGAAACAGCAAGGTCCATGGGAGCATTGCAGTTCAGAGGCAACAAAAGGGGCACCCCGTCACGGAGGCCTGGCGGGAGAGGTGGAAACCAGCCAGGTACATCACACCAGGCTTTCCAACAGACGCACCAGGCAGACTTGCAGGGTCAGCAGAAGCAGTCCTGGCAATACCAACAAAGAGGCCAGTCCTTTCGAGGGAGAGGAAATGGACGTGGACAGAATAGAAGAGGGGGACAGCAGCTCGCCTCTAAGTGACTTCAAAAAACCCTGTGTGCCCACCCAAAGAAAAGATCCCAGGGTGCAGCACGTACAGAGGGGTCAAGACAAGCTACACATCTACGACCACATAACACCAGTGGGAGGAAGATTTAAGATTTTACCTCCAAGAATGGAGAGAAATCACATCAGACAAATGGATCCTCAACATCATCCAATTCGGATACTGCATAGAGTTGGAGGGGAGGCCAACAAGCAGAAAACCAAAAAGAAAACTAGCAAGCAAGCAGCTAGAGTGTCTTCAGGAAGAAGTAAAGGAACTCCTGTGGAAGCAGGCCATAGAACGGGTACCCTTCAAGGAAAGAAACAAGGGAATATACTCGGCGTACTTCCTGGTACCAAAAGTAGACGAGACAATGAGACCCATTCTGGACCTAAGGTTCCTGAACAAATTCATAAGAACGCAAAAATTCAAAATGACCTCCCTGCAAGAGGTGCTCCCGCAACTGCAGATCGGGGACTTCATGGTCACAATAGACCTCAAGGACACCTACCTGCACATCCCAATGAACAGAAGGCACAAGCATATGCTCAGGTTCACCATCGGAGAAACCACTACCAGTTCACGACACTAGCCTTCGGGCTAAAATCAGCACCGAGGGTCTTCACAAAGTGCCTCGCAGAAGTCGCAGCGCACCTACGAAGGCAGGGAATACACGTATACCCCTACCTGGATGACTGGCTGGTGAAAGCAAACTCATACCAGAAATGCAAACTGCACGCACACACCGTGACGAGCACGCTCATAAGCCTGGGGTTCTCCATCCATTGGAAGAAATCATCAATGGAGCCGGAACAAGTGAAGATCTTCCTGGGAGCACAGATCAACACCTTACAGGGCAAGGTGCTCCCCAGCGAGAAGAGGGCGAGGGCACTGGTGAAGGAAACTCGCCTCTACCGGAAGGGACAAGCTCGGACAGTGAGGACTGCGAGCAAGATCATGGGGATAATGGCATCATGCATCCACCTGGTACCGAATGTACGTCTCCACATGAGACCCATTCAAGAATGGCTACAGGAGCAATGGTCACAAGCTACAGGCAGTTGGGAGGATCTAGTGGTTGTAACGCACGCAGTGCAGAAGGAGATGACATGGTGGACCATGGAGAACATAACAAGGGGAAAGCCTCTAACGCCCCAAACGCCAACAGTGACATCACCACAGACGCATCCCTGAAGGGATGGGGCGCTCACATGGAGGAACTCAAGGTGAGGACTGTGGACGCCAGCAGATGCGACAAGGCACATCAATTACCTGGAATTGAAGACAATCTTCCTTGCACTGAAAGCTTTCCAAACAAGACTGTACAAGCACACGGTGTTGCTACAAACAGACAACACCACCGCGATGTTCTACATCAACAAGCAGGGGGCACACAGTCAGCCCCGCTTTCAACACTGGCGCAGGAGATATGGAGATGGGCCATCCCTCTCAAGATAGACCTGCTAGCCATACATCTACCAGCGAAGGACAACATACAAGCAGATTGGCTCAGCAGACAGACATCTGCATCCCACGAGTGGGAGCTCAATGCTCAAGAGACGAGGTGGCTGTTCGACAGATAGTGAACACCATCAGTGGACCTGTTTGCCACACACCGGAATGCAAAATGCCAAAACTTCGCATCCAGACAGCCCGAGGAGGGGTCACTGGGGAATGCCCTATGGATAGATTGGTCCGGGACATTTGCTTACGCCTTTCCCCCGATACCACTGATACAGAGTGCTGAGCAAGTGCAGAGCGAGCAACATGACCCTGATACTGGTCGCGCCACAGTGGGCAAGACAGACATGGTACTCGCAGATCATGGAGATGACACCGTGTGCACCCCACAGATTCGGCAGGAGGAAAGACCTACTCTCCATGCAGAACGGAGAGGTGCTACACCCAGAGCCAGAGAGCCTGTAGCGTGGCTCCTGAGGACCTAGAGTTCGCACATTTGAGACTGCCAGAAAGCACCCTGAAGGTCCTTCGGGAGGCACGGAGGCCCAGCACTCGGAAGTGCTACGTTGCGAAATGGAAAAGATTCACAATGTGGTGCAGAAAAGAAAGACTTCACACTAAAATGAAGAAGGACTCCACAGTGCTAAGGTACCTAACACACTTGCTGGAGAAGAACCTTCGCTCATCCTCGTTAAGAGTTCACTTGGCAGCGATAGTCGCCTACACAAGGGGAGAGACGTGCAGGAGTTTCTTCACATCACAGGTGGTGAAGAGATTCCTGGAAGGAGCAAAAAGGATCGCATCACCCAAGCGGGTGCCGCCACCTGCATGGAACTTGAACATAGTCCTCACGGAACTCATGAAAAGGCCCTTTGAGCCACTTCACAAAGCCTCCCTAAAGATGCTAACTATGATAACAGCTTTCCTTTATTTATTTTATTTTTAGAGTTTTCTATAGCGCGAACTTGAACCGATTAGGTTATCAGAGCGCTTTACATAGCACCAGTTCCGTTACATGTTATCACAGCAGTTTACATAGAGTCAATTACGTTGCACATTTCAGGATCTTGAACCGGTTAGGTTATCAGAGCGCTTTACATAAGACAGCATTCGATGTCCAGTGCCCTCCTCCGCCGTGTAGCGGGGGACCACTTCCAGCCCTCCGAAGTCGTCGAGCTGTCGGGACTAGGCTCCTGGAATTTCAGCTGCCCCTTTACAAGGCACTTTACATAAAATCAGTTACGTTACACATTTCAGGAACACCTTTCTTTTTGCTCTAGTGGATAGGGTTGCAATAACGTCCTTACGCAGAGTAAGCGAGCTTCAGGCGCTAACGCTACAAGAACCCTACATACAAATACACAATGATAGGGTTGTGATGAGGACTGACCCACACTTCATGCCGAAGGTGGTATCCAAATTCCACATGAACCAGTCTATACAGATACCAAGTTTTTTCCAAAAACCAACAACTAGCGCAGAGCGAGCTCTGCACACCCTGGACGCCAGAAGGGCAGTCATGCACTACATTGAGAGGACGAAGGGACACAGGAAGACAAAACAGTTCTTTGTGTCATTCGCCAACAGTTTCATGGGAAAGGCAGTAACCAAAAAGACTATTGCACGATGGATCGCACAGACAATTCAACTCTGCCACAAACGTGCAGGACAAGAGCTAACAGAGGGGACACGTGCCCATTCCACTAGGAAAAAGGGTGCTACAATAGCCTTCCTGGCTAACACACCCATAGAGGACAAATGCCTGGCGGCAACATGGGCTTCGGTGCACACGTTCACGAAGCACTACTGTGTGGATATACAGATGAACAAGGAAGCACAAGTCGGACAAAAGGTGCTCCAGCACATATTCAATAACCAACGCTCATCTTCCACCCAGCCGCCACAGAGATGAGAAACCGCTGCAAAATCTATGCACAGCATAGTGAATCCAGAAAGATTCACGCTGCAAAACGAATAGTTTTCTTACCTGTCGGTGTAGTTTTGCAGCTTGAAGATCTTTCTGGATTCACTAGCGAACACACCCACCTCCGCCAGAAAGATGAGGCTGGAGAGAGAAGAGGTAGTTAAAAAAAAAAAGGGACTTTTAAAAGTACAAAGCGGTAAAATATCACCTGAATAGAACATTGCCATTACTTCGGAAACTAAAGAAACACGGAAAAAAAGAACCCGAAGATGGCGCCCAAGAGTGGGAGCTTCCGCAGGAAGCATGCCGACCTCACCGGAAATGCACCCAAGGAGGTGTGACGCCGACGCCCACCTGGACTACGAAAAAAAAACCAAAGAAAAGACTACGAATCCGGACCCAACCACAAGACCGCGGAATAATGCACAGCATAGTGAATCCAGAAAGATTTTCAAGCTGCAAAACTACACCGACAGGTAAAACTATTCGTTATTGCTATTGAAGTCTACATGGCACAGCGTTCAACTTGGTTTGTAGGGATAAACATAACTAAAGTAATGTTTTTCCAAGCATTGGCCTGGAGTAAGTCATTGAGTGTGTGTTCCTGCCTTGTATGAGTTTGTACACCAATTGCATTCACATTACCCTCTGATAAGCCTTAACTGCTCAGCCGAGCTACCACTAAATTGAGAATAAGGTGCTATTTACTTTATCCTCTTCTATACCTTTCGGGATTCACTGGACTCTGTGCACACTATGCCTCTTTTTGGTATTGTGTATATACAGAGCCAGCTTCCTACGCATGACCTATCCATTTAATTTTCAAAATTAATGTATTAATTTACATTGTAAGTGTTCCAAGATACTGGAACTTGACAGTACTTACTAAATATGTATGCTATTAGATTCCCAAGCTGAAGAACTATTCGTTGTAGGTAACTATTTGTTCAGTAGATTGTGAAGATATGTGCTGATAAAGGCGTGTAACATTTTGTTTATTTTCTGCAGCAATTATTCTTCGAAACATAGCTCCTCACACAGTAGTGGACTCAATCATGACTGCACTCTCTCCATATGCTTCACTTGCTGTTGGAAACATTCGTCTCATCAAAGACAAGCAAACACAACAGAACAGAGGTTTTGCTTTTGTTCAGCTTGCTTCAACTCTGGTAAGAGCAGTTAAGTTAAAGATCAGTAGCCAACTTCTTTTGTCCATCTGTTATGCTGATGTGTATGTATATTGCTGCAGCCCTTCTGTGAAGTTAGCTTTGAAAATAAAATGTATTGTGTGTTTCTGCGTAAATCGGTGTGGTCCTGTTCGTCACACACCTGCTGGCTACTCTACTAGATTGGCATTCTTAATCACTTGCTCTGTAGGGTTTCCCTTGTGGTCAGGGCACAAGTCCTAAAAAAAGAAGTGGGGGGACTCTCCAAGGTAGGCGTGGTCACAGGAAGTGACATCACGACAGGAAGTGACATCACATGTAAGGCAGATCTATCATTTGCATGTATTGCAACAAAAGTAGAATTAGTGTGTTGAAAAAAGCGGAAGAAAAGCACATACTAGAAACTATAATAGTGATTATCAAAACTATAAAATTTATTACGCTACCTAGAACACGACATTTACATTTATTAATCCAGCATGGAGTGAATGCACACAAAACCAGCTGATGCTTAGAGGAATAAGTTTTGCAATAGGAAAAAAAATAGGAAAAAAAATGTCTTCCAAATGGAGAAAAAAAGTTTTGCAATGCAGTTTCACTATAGTGTCGTGGTTATGCGTGGGTAAAGCTATGCCTGTTACATTTAAGCATGTTAAAACACCTTTGTAAAAAGATCCCCAAAACTACTTCTGGGAACCTGCGACTGCTGCAGCTTTCCAGGTTTACATATAAAATGCTTAGTGAATTTCGGTAACAGAAAGAAATGCACTTCAAACGTAAATTTACAACTTCTGTGAGTGTGGTCAGAGATTCTGTGGGACATCTTCCCTGTGTGGTGTCTTCATCACGGGGTGCTGGCGGGGCAGAGAATTTTTTGAGAGGAGGGCATTGCTCAATAAAGTTACCAGCATCCTTTTACTCTGTAAATTATTAAATACAGCAAATGGTTCGCAGTCATTGTTTTGAACCACATATTAGGCAGGATTTCAAATAGTCTTAGAGATGTAAGTGTTGAAAACATGTATTTACGACATTCCTTCTGAACGGGCATCAAATAAGTCGTACGCAAAGTCCTTGTTTTGGACCACATAATATGCAGAATTTCTAAAATGTTAGAGATATAATTCTGCGTAGGTTATATCTTGCTGAATAGAATACTACTAAATATACCTCTGCCAAGGGCCGGCGTGCGCGGCTGAGAAACACTCGCCGCAACTACTCCGGGCTTATGCCTTGAAGCTACAGGAAACACTTCTAGCCGCTTCCAAACCTCATGCACGGCATCCAAGTTTCTCCCACGGAGTACAACCGACACACTTTCAATCCATCATGCACCGAAGGTCCCCCAGGAACCAGATGAAAACCTGAATTATGTGTGTGTCCTCAGCAGGCGTACGAAGCGCTATAAAAATTACTTACGGGGACTGTGAGTTCTATGGCTCTCACCTTCAGCCTTGTGTGGCCATACAGCACCCGTGTATCATTACAGCGCTATTGCAAATTGTAATAGAGTGCACATTTTTTACATAAAGGAGTTTACACTTATTTATTAGCAATTTTACATTGCGCATCACCTACCAATAAGTGTTCAACTTTAACCCACCTTTACATCTTGTAATTATCTTGTATGATCATGTATTACATGGCTGACTATATGAAACAAACATCTACTTAAAAGAAAACGCAGATCTCGCTGTGATGTGACATATACCACGAAGCTGCAATAGTTCGGAAGCATGTCTCTAATTAAGAGGGTATTTACAAAACCAGACAGTGCAGGCCGCGAAGCCTTCTATTGGCCGTGCGCAGATGGCTCATAAAAATGATCTGATATGTCACTTCCGCTGATGAAAGCCGCTTTCATTTAGACAAGCATGCTTACAGTCCTCCTCAGACTGTTGTTTTAACGTGGCTTCCCTCAGTTTGTTTTTATATAGCGCGAACTAGACCCGAAGGTTTTATTACTTACGGAGTAGCTATTTCTTCAATAATCAAGAAGGCGCTTTAGGCCTCGTAGAGAGAGGGCAGCAGGCGAGGCCGGGACTGGAGAGGGCAGCAGGCGATGTCGGGAAGTCTGGTGCAGGAAGCGGAGGCAGTTCAGGCAGCAGGCAAGACCCACCCATTCATTGGTTGAGGTTGGATCCTTGGCGTCTATTGGGTACCCTGGCAACGGTGCACCTGGTAGGTGCAGGGGCGTGGTGACCGGCGTGCTTGGACCCGAAAATGCTTTGTTTGCTTCGTGCACGCCGCGCTCCCATTTTGTAATGGTATGATGGACGCGGTTTTGATTTAGCAGGGTGGACGGCGTCCACCCTGAAAAACCCTCTGAAATAAGTGGGGGGATGCCGTCCACCCGCGTGGTACCCCGACTCGTGCCCTGCTTGTGGTGATTGACTTGCTCAGTAGTCTTCAGTACATCTTTAATAATTGTGGTTTTCTTTTTTATTACTTTTTTTTTTACTACCCATTTCACAACTGTAGCTTTATTATTTTCCCATTATTGAGCACAACTTTAATGCATTATTTAGTGCAATATCCATTTTTTAAATTATCTGCATTCTGTAATACTTTCCGATAGACTTCTAGCTGCAGATTCCTCAGCTTTTGAATATACCCCTGGTGTCAAGCAGGATCTGGAAACTTTTTAAAGTATCTCCGCGTGCAGTCATGTGGTGCCATGTAGCTCTGCACTGATGCCCTCCGACTCTGGAAATGGCGTGTGGAGCCCATATAGCTGCCTCTCCTGAGCTCCGACTCCAGTCCTTTCTCAGTCAGCCGACTTCGTGGCAGATACGCAGCTGGTTCCAGAACAACCAGAGTTTCCTAGGCCATTAGCCACGCCACCTCCGCGTAAATCGTTCCATACAGCCATGCTACACCCTCTGAATCCCTACTGATTTAATCTGACGTTTCTTAGGCCCCTAGAAGCCAATAGACCTTTCATCTGAAGTACCGCCAGGAGGTTTGCCCTTGGTGCCAGTTACTGAGTCCATCTTGCATTTTTCTCCAGTCGAGACTCTGCTTCCGGCATCCCCATCTTCGCCAGCCGAGGCACTTAAACGCCTATGCCGACTCCAATGTCTGAAGAGGAGGCCCCAATTGTTTTTTTTTTTTTCAGGCGCAGGTTTGATCTAGACTGAAGTCCATCCCGATTCTGCTCATGGTCCACTTTACAAGCTCTTTCAATACCAGGACTGACTAGCTCTGCTGTCCACACCTAGTGGATAACTAATGCCATTTGGGAAGAACCACTGCTAGATCTGTTTGCCAGTGCAGAAAATGCACAATTTCAGCACTTGTGCACGTTGGAATTTCTAAGGCACCTCTCGCTAAAAGACGTGTTCTGCCTCGAGTGGACCTGGGAACTACTGTGTGACTTTAAAAAAATATATATATTTTTTTAGAGCTTTATATAGCACGAACTAGAACCGATATCTTGTATCAGAGCGCTTTACATGAGCACAAGTTTCGTTACAGATAGACACATTCATTTTTGTTCGGCACTGGGAGATGAAGTGATTTGCCCAGAATTGCAGGATGTTGATCGTCGCTGCCGAGACTCGAACCCTGTTCCCCAGCTTCGAGGTCGAACGCTCTAGCCATAAGGCTACATCCTCTCCCCATTTCTGGGGAGAGCGGTTTCTGCCGAGAACAGTCCTGCCCAGAGTTCACAAGGTCAGGACTGATGGGGCCGAAGGAATCGTACTGCATGTGTCTCCAGCCAGTCGAATGTGAGCTACCACTAGCGCCCAGCCTTGCTTTTATTTTTAACTAAGAACTGCAATACATTTGTGTTGCATTTTCCTTTCAAAGTTAAGGGAAGGCTGTTTATTTTACATTATAAGGCTGCAGATAGCAGAGCCTGATGAGCTGTGCTCCACTCGGCTTTGACCCACGTGGGTCACCGGTTCAGAACTGAAGCACTGAGGTAGTTAACTAACTACGAGACCGGTTTCTGGACCCCTGAGGTGAGAACCTTCGCTCCAGGGTCCAGAAAGTCTTTCCTGGGTGGCGGTGGTGACACCTACCCCCCAGCCTCTCCTATCTGGAGCAGGTCCCCTTTCCCTCTCCCTTCCTTTTCGGTGGGAAGACAGGCGGGAAAAATTAGCTCAGCCTAGTTGTGCCCACCTCTGCCAACCCCACCCATCAGTTCGGGGAGGAGAGGTGAAGCCCAACTGTGCCCACTCCCCCACGTGGGGTGAGCACACCAGGAGTGTAGTCACCCTAAGGTCAGTAGATCATTGGCTACTGATCTCAAGACCCCTAAAATGCCCCCTAAATACAGTATTTAGGGGGCAGCTGCGAACCAAGATGACTGATTCCGACAACCTACAAAAGAAGATGCCCAGCAGAGGAGACTGCTGAGAAGAACTGACTTGGCCCAAGCCCTACCAGCCTGCCTGCATTTTCCAGAGTTCTCTTCCAGGGGATCCTCATCAATAGTCATAAGCATTAGAATATTCCCGCCCATGTGCGGGACCCCGGAAACACTATATTATATGTGCCCCACATTTTTATATATATATATATATATATATATATATATATATATATATATATATATATATATATATATATATATATATATATATATATATATATATATATATATATATATATATATATATATAAAACATGCAATAGCAGCCAATAAAAACAGAGCTGAAATATGCTGTGTAGAATTTCCACCATACATTTATAATAATAAGCATTAGAAACATGAGAAACAACAAAAAAGTTTGTTTAGAAATTGTTTTAATGCTCAGAAAGCAGTAGAAATTCTTATAACTCACTGGAAGCATAGAAAGCTCCCAGGCTGCATTGCAAACACACAGTCTAAAAAGACTGAAAAGCTAACCTGTAGCTGCATAGCAATAAACTGACACCGTGCCTTTAAGGCACTCATGACCCCCAGTATCCCATCATGCCTCAGGGGTGACAGTTAGGTCAGTTATTCTTTCCGGCTCCTTCAGAGAAGGACCCTGGTTACACAGCTCCACTAATTTTCCTGTTTTTTGACAGGAAAAACTCTTCACTTTTGACAATTTTTTGTTCTTACTCGACATTTAACATCTAGTCAAGTAAGATACTGTCTTTTTCAGTCATTTTGGTGAGCATTTTCTCCTGAAAATGCCTTCACTCTTTGACAAATGCCCTTCTTGTGGCAACAAGAAGGCCAAGTCAGACAACCACGACGTCTGTATCCTGTGTCTGCCTGAGGAACATGATCCAGGCACCTGTCCTCATTGTGAACACCTGTCAGGAAGAACTTTAAAAGACAGGGAGAGGATTCGCATTTATGGCCTAGCTCATAGGTCATCAAGAGGAAGATCTCCGGTGAGGAAGGGCTCCAAGAAGACTCATTCATCTTCCAGAAAGAAGTCTTCACACCCCTCACCGTCGGGCTCTGCGCTGAGAAAAGAACCACCGGTGGATCATTCATCGTCTAAACTACCGTCGACGGCGGGCTCGCCGTCGAAGAGAAGACCAGGTACATCGACGTCCAAGGATCCAGTTCCATCGTCGAAATCCCCTCCGCCGTCGTCATCCAGACGTCGACCGGCGTCGAAGTGTGACGCCGCCGCCGTCGTCGAAGAAGCGACGTTCGGCGTCGAGGACCAAGACCCCTCTGCCGTCGACAGGGAAGAGTCGATCGGCGTCGAGGGCAGTCTCCGTCGGTGTCTCGTCAGCTCTCGGCGTCGAGGGTGTCCAATACCCCTCCACCGTCGTCGCACAGACATTTGACGTCGAGGCAGAAAACTCCGATTGGACATCATCACTCGACGTCGAGGCAGGGTGCTTCGTCGACGACAGGACATAGTCGTTCGACGTCGAGACTTCCGTCGACGACTGGGCATTGTCGTTCGACGTCGAGGGAGAGGGCTCCGTCGACGGCCGGTACTCGCCGTTCGACGTCGAGACATGGAACTCCGGCGGCTGCTCATCGCCGCTCGACGTCGAGAGACCACACATCCTCGCATAGACATTCAAAAACAAGATTGTTTGATCCGCCGACTCCACGAAAGCACTCGACCACGAGGGAAGATCGCTCGACGTCGAGATGTTCAGATGTGGTGATGGTAACGGAGTCAGCTTCCCGTCATTCCACCTCAAGGTCCTCTGGCTCCTCCACGGCATCTTCTAAGTCCAGAAGTCCGGTACGCAAATCACCTGAGCGTCGGACGGACCCTTGGGCGGATAAAGTCAGACTGTCACCTAGATGGTACAGGTCTTTGGACCATTGGAGAGATTCTGGGGCTGCAAAGCGTATGTAAGACTATGCCAGCTCGCAGCACAGGTCTCCTCTTCAGGATCTGGTGGAGGAGATGGACAAGCATAGCCCTCCCAGGCGCAAATCTCCTGTGAGACCACCTACCAGATCTCCCAGGCCCCGATCTCCCAGAAATGAACCACAGGAGCGGGTCAGGTCTCGCTCTCCTAGACGAGAAGAGCGTTCGAAACGATCAAAAGAGAGGAGGCACAGTGTTCACCGTAGACGTCGACGAACTCCGTCTACTTCATCTACCTCTTCTACCAGGTCTTCCAAGAGGGACTACTCCCCTACTTTGACGGACAGTCCTACGTCCCGATCCTCCCCAGTGGATGACATTGGCACGTTTCTGGATGTCTTGCAAAGAGGAGCTCAGAAGCTGAGCATTGAAATGTCTGTCCCTCAGGTTACAACGACAGTCATTTTTGAGACTTTACACAAAAAGGCGATCACCCATCCTCTACTACCGTTAGTCCCGGGGATTATGGATCCTGTCAAGGAGGTATTCCTAACTCCGGCGGCTATCAGAGCTGTGCCAGCCCGCATCCAGAAGAAATACAAACCGGCCTCTTCTGACCCGGTTTTTGTACGATCTGACCCTCCAGCAGACTCGGTTATTGTGGCAGCGGCGAGGAAGACACACGCAGTTGCCGGTTTTTCTTCAGTCCCACCAGACAAGGACAGCAAGACTCAAGACTCCTGGGGTCGCAAAGTTTGCAACTCAGCTGCGTCGACTCTTAAGGTTTCTAGTGCGGCTGCACTTCTGGGTCGATACGACAGAGCCTTATGGGACTCTATGGAAAGGTTCAAAGCCAAGCTGCCAAAAGAAGACCAGCAGGATTTTGAAGAGACCGTGACTGAAGGATGTCTGGTGGCGAATCAGATAAGCACGGCTGCGGATGGGGCTGTCCTGGCGGCGCACTCCTATTCTCATGGGGTTTGTGCCAGGAGATCGGCATGGTTGCGCCTGACAGGCCTGAAGCCGGATGCTCAACATCGCATCCTTAATCTCCCCTTTTCGGGTTCCGCTCTCTTCGGGGAGCATGCTGACGAAGAAATGACCCGAATGAAGACGGAACTGGACACCGTGAAAGCGGTGGGCTTGGAAAAGAAGAAAGAGTTCAAGCGCCGTTTCAAGCCCAACAGGGGGAGAGGGGCTCAACAGAGGGTTCAAACCCCTCAGTGGTCCCAAAATAAGAACCAGGGGAAATCCCAGTTTCGAGGTAAACCTGGCAGAGGTAGAGGAGGTCATCAGCAATCCTCTAACACCACGAGAGGAGGAAAAGCCTGATCAGTGGCTTCTGGCGCCGTTGCGCACTCCAGTGGGAGGAAGTGCTTCACAACACCTGGCAGAGTGGGTCAGCATCACCAAGGATCAGTGGGTGCTGAATATGCTGCGCAATGGATACAGGCTACGTTTCCGTGCCCCTCCAAAGAGCATTCCTCCAAAGAGCGCTTACCCTCATCAACTAAGCTTGCTCCGAAGAAAGGTAAAAGTCCTACTACAAAGAAGAGTGATAGAGGAGGTTCCTCTCGCTCAAAGAGGAAAGGGAGTTTACTCCAGGTACTTTCTTGTCCCCAAAAAAGATCAGGAGGACAAGTTCAGACCAATACTCGATCTACGACTTCTAAACAAGGTCATCGTCAGAGAAAAGTTTCGCATGTTGGCACTTCACCAAATATGCCCACATCTTCAAGTCAGAGATTGGATGTGTTCGGTGGACCTACAAGATGCGTACTTTCACATCCCTATTGCTCTACAACATCGCAAGTACTTAAGGTTTGTCGTAGGGAACAAACCCTATCAGTCCACAGTGCTACCCTTCGGTCTCAAGTCCGCACCACGAGTCTTCACCAAATGCATGGCAGTGGTGGCGGCTTTTCTTCACAAGAAGGGGCTCTTCATCTACCCGTACCTGGACGACTGGCTCCTGAAAGGTCCATCTCCAGTGCAGGTAAAACACGATCTACATCTGTGTCTACTCCAGTTGCACAGGCTCGGCCTTCATGTGAACCTGGAGAAGTCAGTCCAGCGGCCTACTCAATCAATCCACTACCTAGGCTCCGTTCTGGACACAAACGTGGGAAAAGCGTTTCCTTCGGAGGAGAGACTTTTTTCCATGAGCCAGAAATGTGGAATCCTGCTGAAATCTCGGCTTCCAACAGCCCGACAAGTAGCATCCCTGCTAGGTTCCATGGCGTCCTGCATCTTTCTCATCCCAAACGCCAGGCTGAGAATGCGTCCTCTACAGCAGGCTCTGGAGGATCAATGGGACCAGGCGACAGATCTTTGGGAGGATCGCATCAAACTCTCCCAAGCGACAAAAGACGCCATCAAATGGTGGACACGGAGAAAGAATCTGCTGGTGGGGGTTCGGTTTCACCAGCCTCTTCCAAACCAGTCGATAGTGACGGATGCCTCTCTGCAGGGTTGGGGAGCGCATATGGGTCCGCTTCAGATTCAAGGCCTGGGGTCTGCGCAGGAGCAGACATACCACATCAATATGCTGGAACTCAGAGCGGTATTCCTGGCTCTCAAAGCTTTTTTACCAGCGATAGAGTCCAACTCAGTCCTAGTTCAGACGGACAACACGACCACCATGTTCTATCTGAACAAACAAGGAGGCACAAGGTCTCGCCCTCTGTCTCGAGAGGCTCAGGCAATCTGGCATTGGCTCCTCTCTTGAGGCCTCACGATAGTGGCGGTGCCCCTTCCAGGCGAGTTGAACGTAAAAGCAGACGCACTCAGCAGGCACTTCGAAGATCAGCCAGACTGGGTGCTAAACGACGAAGTAGTGGAAGAGCTTTTTCGTTGCTGGGGTCGTCTAACCATAGATTTGTTTGCAGACGACAAACTCCAAATGCCACGCCTTCGCGTCCAGGTTCCACCGACCAGGGACTCAGGGGAATGCTCTGCTGATGGATTGGTCAGGGGCATTCGCTTACGCGTTTCCTCCCCTGGCTCTGATTCCGAGAGTAGTTTCCAAGCTCTGCAGGTCGAACATGGAAATGATCCTGATAGCTCCGGATTGGCCTCGGCAGTGGTGGTACCCGGATCTTCTACATCTGTCTGTGTGTCCACACAGACGACTTCCTTGCAGGCCGAACCTGTTGAGCAAGATGAACGGGAGGATAATGCATCCCTACCTCCCATCATTGAACCTAACAGCATGGCTCCTGAGGTCCTGCAATATGGACATTTGAACTTGCCTCCTGAGTGCATGAACATTTTAAAGGAGGCTGAGAGACCTTCCACGAGAGCGTCCTATGCGTTTAAGTGGAAGCGGTTTTTCCTATGGTGTCGGGATCATCACCTTGATCCGACTAAAGGACAGGAGGACGACATCTTGCCATACCTCCTTTCCCTAGCTACGGCTGGTTTAAAATACGCTTCTATTAGGGTGCATTTGTCAGCCATAGTAGCATACAGAAAATCACCAGATCAGGTGTCTTTCTTTCAGGTTCCAGTGGTTAAGGACTTCCTCCAGGGGTTGAAGAAAGTGTATCCCCCTGTGCGAAATCCTTCTCCTCCATGGGAATTAAACCTGGTGCTATCCAGGTTAATGTCACCACCTTTTGAGCCCATCCACAAGGCCTCTTAGCAACATCTCTCTTGGAAGGCGGCCTTTTTGGTGGCGATTACCTCTGCTCGCAGAGTTAGCGAGATTCAAGCTCTCTGTGCGAAAGAACCATACACTATCTTTCATCACAATAGGGTAGTCTTAAGGGCTCATCCAGCTTTCTTACCTAAAGTCATCTCTGATTTTCATATAAATCAGTCCATTTCCCTCCCGTCATTTTTTCCAAATCCTAAGACCCCAGCCGAGCGGTCACTTCACTCCTTAGATCTTAAGAGAGTGCTCAAGTTCTATTTGGAAATGACCAAAGGGATTAGGAAAACGGATCAACTGTTTGTGAACTATGGTTCAATGCGAACAGGTTTTCCAGCGGCCAAGAGGTCCATCGCGAGATGGATTGTCTCTTGCATTAAATTGGCTTATCAGCTGGCAGGCAAGCCTTTGTTGCAGTCACCCAAAGCGCATTCCACTAGAGGGAAGGCCGCTACAGTAGCCTTCTTGCACGACATTCCAATGTCGGAGATATGCAAGGCTGCGACTTGGAAATCAGTTCATACCTTTACGAGACATTACTGTCTCGAGTCTGATTCCAGGGCCGATACTCAAGTAGGGCAAGCCTCTTTGAGGAATCTATTTGGGTAGCCTACGGCCTATACGAGCTTAGTATTTTCTAGGCTTAATATGGTTTATTACTGTATTGTTACTCCTTTGCCCGCAGGGAGATGAGGTGAGGCTCGCTATTCTATTCTAATGCTTATGACTATTGATGAGGATCCCCTGGAAGAGAAGGATTAGTTACTTACCTGTAATCCTAGTTCTCTTCCAGGGGTATCCTCATCAAAGTCATAAGCAACCCTCCCGCCTCCCCGGGCCAAGGACATTCTTTAATAAGGAGATATTGTTAACCTATTTGTTATTGGGTTTATTTTCAGTCTCCGAAAAGAACAACTGACCTAACTGTCACCCCTGAGGCATGATGGGATACTGGGGGTCTTGAGTGCCTTAAAGGCATGGTGTCAGTTTATTGCTATGCAGCTACAGGTTAGCTTTTCAGTCTTTAGACTGTGTGTTTGCAATGCAGTCTGGGAGCTTTCTATGCTTCCAGTGAGTTATAAGAATTTCTACTGCTTTCTGAGCATTAAAACAATTTCTAAACAAACTTTTTTGTTGTTTCTCATGTTTCTAATGCTTATTATTATACATGTATGGTGGAAATTCTACACAGCATATTTCAGCTCTGTTTTTATTGGCTGCTATTGCATGTTATATGTGAGAAGTTGGCCTGATGTGCAGTGTTCACTATTCTAGTGA
This sequence comes from Lissotriton helveticus, assembly GCF_964261635.1. Lineage (NCBI taxonomy): Eukaryota > Metazoa > Chordata > Amphibia > Caudata > Salamandridae > Lissotriton > Lissotriton helveticus. The sequence continues at coordinate 959,005,290 of NC_136070.1, read as the reverse complement.
TAACTATATATCGGTCCAAACAACCCTTATTGATGATTGGTTGTAAGTCAACCTTATAGACCAGCTATCCTAGTAGCATGGATACGAGCAGTCTAAGGCTAAGACTCTAGAGGGCGTGTTAAGCCAGCTGTTTTACCATCACATTACCCCTTGAACACCCAGTGAAAGGACACCACACAAGTGTTATGAAAATAAACAGTGTATTTATTAGAATCACAACAACCCTGTACTCTTTATGAGGACAGGGTGCTAGGCACACAACAAAACTCTTACGAAAATACTTAAGTTAGCACGTTATACACAAATGCCCGAGGGGCACGAAAAACCATATATTCTAAAAGTGGAATGCGAATTACTAGCAGGTAAGTAACAGTTCTAATAGGCTTTGGAATCGCTAGGACTTGACTAGGGAATCGTTAGATTACTACTAGGAGGCCCAGGGCACTCGGGTGCAGAGTGTGCACTCTCACGCGGGATGCGGGACAAAGTCTATGGAAGCTAGAATTCACAAAGTTAGTGTTCACGGGCGAACCCGACCTGGTAGGAAGAAAACGACAGTGGATCCTGACCCTAGGATAGTGAGGCTATGCTGGGACACCGAAGTGCCGAAGTTACCTAGCCCAGGGGCTGCAGCTGCATAGGTCTGAAAAGACGTCGGGGATCTCGTTGCCGGACCAGGAGCCTGGAAGGAAGAAGTTGCTGGCAGGCGACCAGTGAAGAAAAGTTCGATGGATCCAAGCCTGGATCAAGGAAGAAGAAAACCTGAAAGCAGAGGGGACCAAGTTCTTGAATCACTAGCCAGTGATTAAGTGGGCACCAGGATGGCACCGGGCGAAGTCACCGCAGTCAGGTGAGTGGGCGCTGCTGGGCTCTGCAGTCTCTCGGACCAGGAGGCGTTGTCGGCGACCAGGATGGAGGTGCGAGCTGTCCCACGAAGGTTCTTGCTGTCGACGTCGCTGGACCCAGGATTGGGCAACAAGTCTTGGCAAATGCAAGGCCCACGCGGTGGACCTAAAATGGCGTCTTGGGTGGACCAGGAGGGTCCAGGGTACTTCTCCGATGGAGGGAAGCAAGGGCCAGTCTGGAGCAACCAGACCAGCAGCAGAAATGTCGTCGGGCGTCGTCAGGAAGGCCACAAGCCAGCGGGCTAGTAGCCAAACAACGCGGTGAGCAGCCAAAAGCAGAAGGGCCCCACGCAGATCGTGGAGATGCTGGGGGGCTGCACTTCGGTGCTGGAGCTGCTCAGGGTCGGGGCTTCTCGGACCCCAAAGCACTCACCAGGAATTCACTCGGCGGGCTTACTGGAAAGAAGTCGTGCAGTCTTGCAGATGGCCGGTCCCTTTAGGTCTCGTCGCACCCACGGTTCTCAGCTGGGCTGTAGAGGTGGGTAGAGGTCAGAGGTGCCAGGGAAGCCGGTTCTCGTCGAGCTGGGCAGTCGGATTCCGGAGGAAGGACTTGCAGCAGACCGCAGTGTTCTTAGATGGTGCCTGCGGATGCAGGGTGACTACTCCTTAGTCACAAGGGAGAAATCTTAGGAAGAAGTCTTGAGTTCCTTTCGTGGAAAGTAGTTTCAGGATTCAAAGATGATCTGATTTGGAAGGGGGCCAGTTCCTACCTTTATCCTGTAAAAAGGGGCTGGCACGCGACTAAGTCCTGCCCTATGGGTGGGACTAGGAGGGGGGTGGTTACACCCACTTCCTTGGCGGGCTTTTCCCCAGCACAGGGTCTGGAGTGACCCTGGAACTGGTTCCAGCCAGCCTATGCACAGTGAGCACCGGGGTGCCACTTGCAGTCACCTTCCTCTGTAGCCCTGCCTACCTGGAATACACAAAACCCTGTCTGGGACGGTGCTGGCACCGCCCCTGGCAGGAAACCCTTTGTCCTTGCCTCCTGCTCTGGGAGGACTCCCAGCAGCAGGAGGGCAGACTTGTGTCTCGGTGGCAGCATCCATTTTGTGGAGCTGAGGCTATGTCTGACTTTAACCGGGGTTAGGGGTTACATACATGTCGTGTCCCTCTAGAAGGGTGGAATGCTAACCCCGTCGCCAGAATTGGCGAGGGGTTAGTATTCCAATTCGTATGCCACCTTACTCGACATGTTTTGATAAAGCGATACCAGAGTTGGCATTTAACCGCGAGGATTATAATGCACTTAAGAGTATATGGTATGCGATATCATGGAAACGGCTAAGGGATAGATCCCGAAAGCCGCAGACAGGCTCAGCTCATGCCAGAGCACCATCTCACACGATTCCAAGCACTCTGCCTTCAGGATTGTTAAGGCCTGCCATAGGAGTGACTGATAGGAGATCTGTGTGTCCATTTTAGGGTTAGATATAGGTATACTATATCTAAAGCAAAGGGTGATTACACCACCTTGCCCCAGCTGTCAAGCAGCCAGTTGTGTCAGATTTGGATGGCCAGCCAGGGGTGGCATAATACATGCTGCAGCCCCTGGTAGGCCCTGGGTATACCTATGCCCTGGGTACCTAAGGTACACTGTACAGGGACTGATAAGGTGACTCAGTATCTAATTTAGATATGTACCTAAGGTACATGGAATCCATGTTACAGAGAGAGCAGTAGGCCTGGGGCCCTGAACAGCAGGGTCCCAGGTCAACTAAGTCAGAAAACCAGCAAAACACCAGGCAAAAAAGTTGGGGGCAACCATAGTCAGGGATCTACCTTCCTACATAATATATATATGTATTTATATATATATATATATATATATGTGTATATATGTGTATATATATGTATATATATGTATATATATATGTGTGTGTGTGTGTGTGTGTGTATATATGTATATATGTATATATGTATATATGTGTATATATATGTATATATATATATGTGGGGCACATATAATATAGTGTTTCCGGGGTCCCGCACATGGGCGGGAATATTCTAATGCTTATGACTTTGATGAGGATACCCCTGGAAGAGAACTAGGATTACAGGTAAGTAACTAATCCATCTTGCACCAAAAGTCGCCTAGTCCTGCAGCCCAGTGGCCTCCAGAACCCCTGGGAGGACGGACTGCCTTCAACAAAGGCCGGATCTCCTGTGAACAGCTCTGTTTAAAAGAAACTCCCAAGACCAACTCTGAGCCTGCTGAGGACAAAGAAACCAGACGCCTGGAACCACCACCACCACTGCACCAGACTCCTACTGCCTGAATCTGGGTGGCCCACCAGTCCCAGCGAGGTCCCCTAGCGCTCCAGAGTCAGTCCACCGTAGGTTGACCCCTCCAGGACTCCCTGATGTCTCCTGCTGACTCTGCACGGAGACCGACCCCTCCCAACCGCAAGTGGCCCTGTAAGGGGAAATCAGACCTCAAGAAACACCCCTGCATCCATCCTCCTTGCGGCCTCGAATCGCACCCAAGGTGCCCCTACATCCCGAGCCCTTCAACTTACCTGCCCAGCTGCTGGTTCCTCTCTGTCTTTCTGGACAGAGCCTGCAGCCAAAATTCAAAACAAACCACTCCCATTGAAAACAGGGCACCCAACGCCAAAATAGTAATCCTGAACCCACCTGCTGCTGTGGGTGCACCTTGTGTGCTAACTCAGATCCCCTTTTGCCCTGAGCCTAACCCCAGGAGCTTTGCTTCCACACACAACCTTGTGGCCTGCTCGTGAGTAGCCACCAACCGGAGGCACCCTATTCCCCCTTGGATAACATTGGGCCTCAGCACCCGGCCACCCTAGTGCCACTGCGGGTGCTTTGAGAATGCATTTTGACCCTGAGTGGAACCCTGGTTCAAACCCCAGAATACCAACTCCCACAAACAAGTACTTACCTGTAAACTATTAACTTAATTTCCTCCCAAAGGACTGCTCTTCTTTGAAAAAATTATTTCAAGTATGGGGTTGGTTTGTATGAATACTTAAACTACAAACATACCAAAAGTGAATTACTTCGTTTCAGTGTGATATTTAGGTATTTCACACTGATTAGCAAAAGTAACTTAAAGTAATCCAAGAAGAAATGAGTATTGTAATCAAAGTAACTGAAAATTAATTCTGATTGACTTGACTGTAAATCAACCAACTGCATTTGAACCTGCATTCAACTGTAATTTCATGTGTTGCAAAGTATTATTTCACGCACCTGCACCAGGCCTGGCTTGGTTCTAGAAATAAATGTACCTAAAAATGTTATACAAACAAATTAGTCTGAGTTCAGTCTGTGTGTAACATCATTTGCTGCCTGTGTACGACAGATGCTTAACACTATCCTCTGATGAAGCCTCCCTGCTCGCCCACACTACCACAAATAGAGAGTATGGTATTACCTACTTTTACCTCTGCCTACCTTTGGGGATCCAGTGGACTCTGCACACTATAACTTACCTTGTTATAGTAGATACAGAGCCATTTTGCTACACAATATGGGTTGTGCAGTCCCAGATGCCCTTCAATGGGCAGGCCGGTTTTTCACTGCGTTGTTGTCCAGACTAACACATCAAATCTTGGCTGCTGCAAGGGGTCCAGTACCCCATGTATTTGTGTTGTGCTGCTCCGGTCAGTCCTGGCATCCCCACACTTGGAGGGAGGACTGATCTAACCTGTAGGAGCATGGCTACCTCTTGGGCAGCTGCTGTGTCGGTATACTCTGTAGACGGTAAGTCGGTGTACTGGGTCTTACCCCCCACATTTTGCTGGTATCTCATGCTACCGGACTTGATGTGCACTTGGTCTCTGCCAATTGGGCTCTCAGGGCCTGTTTTTTCCAAAACTGTACTTTTGTAATCAGATTGGCACATCTCTGGCCACCTGCAAGCGTCTTGTGGGCACTGTGACATGGGAAGGCTTCTAAGGGATGCAGCACCTATTGTGCCCCCATTCGAGGCCCTTCACCTTAACGCCCACACACTGCCATTGCAGGCTGTTTTTGGGCAGAGAAAAGTGAAGTTGACATGGCACACATCCCTGTGTGCCATGCCTACAACCCACTGCCTGAGGCCTTAGTAAGCCCCCCCAACTAGCAGGGTGCACTAGCCCTCCGGTGAGGTTGCGGTGGCATGAGTCCTGTACCCCTAGAGTGTCTAAGTCTATTCTTAGCGACTGTAAGTGTAGTAATGCTATAAAGGGTATATAGTATGGAAGTTGGTCTTTATGAACGTCACAGCTCCCTAATGGCTTTACTAAATCCTGGGAAGTTTGGTATCAAACTTCTCAGCACATAAAACCCACACAGATTCCAGTGTGTGATTTAATGTAAATTGCACTCGGAGGGCATCTTAGAGATGCCCCCTGAAAAACGACCAGCCCTGGTGTGGTGCTGAATGGCTGCCTGCCATTTGCCAACCCCGGACAGGTTTCTGGACCCCTGGGTAGAAAGCCTCTGCTCTCTAGGTCCAGAATCAAAGCCTATCCTGGGCAGAGGTGTCATGTCTCCTGCCACAGGATGGGCTGGGTCCACGAAGGGGAAGCTTCAAAGGCCTATCTCCTTTGTGAGCTGTCCCTGTCTGTTGCTGCTCCCAGCAACTGGCTCCCACCGGTTCTGCCCCCTACTTTAGGTGGGAAAATCTGAAGGCAATCCAAGCTAGGAGGAGAGGTGTGCCCACCTTGCCAACTCCACTCCTCAGGTGGGAGATGCAAGGTGAAGCATGCATCTGTCCCCACAATCTTGAATAAGTGGGGACCCAATCAGTAAGAGGCTCATGCCCCCTCCAACTGGAGGGTGGCATAATAGGGGGTGTGCCCACCCCAAGGAAGGAACCCATTGGTCCTGGCCTGCACACCCCTTGATCAAGTAATTAGGGGCCACCCTGAACCTAGCCTCCTCAGATTCGAGTTAGAAAGAAGGGCCAAAGAACAGTGCTGATCCAGGAAGAAGAGTAAATCTACTGCTGTCTCGCCCTGCCTACATCGAAGCACCCGGTGTGTCAAGCAGAGCCCGTAGTGCCTGCCCGGCACTGAACTTACAGACTGTCTCCCATGAGCACCAGATTTGCTCAACAAAGACTCCAAGACGGGTGTCTGATTTTGTCTACTCTGCACCAGTCTACACCGAACGCTCATGGCCCAACACCACAAGGAGGTCTCCCCAGCAATTCTGACCTGCCTCAAGATGATGCCTGCAGCCTCAACGTGAAACCCCCTCCCTGATTGGACCCCCTCTGCCTAGACCACGACTGGAACTGGTAAGAAAACCCGACGCCAGAAGACACCTCTGCACTCCACGGCCTTGGGTGGCCCATCCAACGGTGCCCAGGCATCTCCCAAGAATGTTTTGTGTGGGGAAAATAGTAACTTTAACTCAAGCCAAGAAAAGTCTGTCTTTCCTTACGAGATCCTTATAATTGATATCTAGGCATACTACCTCAGTACTCAAGATAATCTTAAAGTAACTGAAAAAAAATTCCCAATTTAGGGGTATTAAGTAGTTAATGGGCTACTTAATGCTGGGGTCACCACGCCCCCTAGATGACTACTTCCTTTGGGGAGTGGTCATCACCCTGTCCCAGAGTTCCTAGTTCAACACACACAAGATGGTGAAATCTCTAAAGTTGTGTTCACTTCAGGCTTGGTCACCCTAGAGGTGTGTCCAGCCTGGCAGTTTGATGCGCCTTCGGCATAGCTAATTCTCCGGTCTGTCCTGGTGCCAGTTGGCCTAGGCAACGGGTGGAATTTCCCCTGTCTGGGGAAGCCTTGTGTCTCAAGGCAGCAGAGGCCTTTGAAGCCTCCCACCTTGATTTTGTTTATTTACCATCCTTCCTGGGAGAGGATGTGATAACCTCGTCAGAGCAGGCATTGTTTCTTCCCCTGACAGTGGAGCTCTCTCTTCCTAAGTGGTCAAACTAGTCTATGGTGGCAAGCTGGACTGGACCAGTAAGCCAGTACACTAAAAAGCTAGGAGGGTTCAGGGGGTACCTCCTAAGGTACCCTCTGGGTGCCTTTATTAATAAATATCACTGGAATCCGTCGAGGGGTTTTGTACCACACACCATATGTTTCACTGAAGCCATTCTGTAGCTGGTAACTCGTTTTAAGCAGTGCTCAATATATGCCTTAAGATGGCTTCCCTGTTCACTTGTACTGTCAGTAATGGAACTTGCCAGCACAGAGGCATATCTGCTTATGCAGAGTTGTCCTTCATGTAATAGAAGGCAGAGGCTGTTCAGGACTTATGTCAGAACGCAAGCAAGACAGCTTGCAAGCTAAAACTAGAGACTCCACAGGATCTGCAGTTCTGCACCCTAATTTTGCGTCACCTTAAATACAGCTTGAAAGGCAGGTACCACTGCAACACCCTCCATGAATCTCCTCTGGAGTGCCTCTTTCCATGTCTATTTAATTCTATGTATGAGCCAGGTAATTGGAACCTGTGTAACTGAGGGATCTTCATACAGAAGCTAAAGTGGGAGTAGTAGGAAGCCCCACTAAATATGACCTGGGCTGCTCGCTGCAGGTCACACTTTCTTTAAAAAGTGTGGGTTACTATATGTAAGAATAATTCGAAATCTGTGTCACTAAAGTGCAGAAATGTCAGGAACTCTGACAAAGCAAAAGGCAAATCATTTCTAGATGCTGCAATTTTTGAAGGTTGTCAGGAAGCAATGGGAGGCCAAGCATCAAGTGAATTCCTGCTGAGGATATTGTTACACTTGAATCACTTTTTTAACCACAAACCAGGATGAAATCCAATTTTGTAAATTAATGCTCAAAGCAATGGAGTTCCCAAATGCGCACATAGCTTTCTTATAGCTAATTATTCTCATGACTCATTCATGAAAAGGAGATGACTAAGAATAACAGATCTTTTCTCATCAATTGCATACACTCGTAACTTCAATAAACTCAGTTAATGGGTCAGTTACTTGTTCTATGATTTAAATAGCCTTCCCTTTGTGCGTGCTTAGATTTTCTCATTGCTCATAGTTTGTATCAACTATGGCAATATCTGACAAACAGGATCGATTCATGTGCTATTCTGCATGTTTCACTGCCATCTAGTGGTACTAAAGGGAATTTAATCCAACTTTAGCAAAACATATTTTCGAAAGCGAGTTTACAAAATGCAATTAAGAGCATAAGGGATATTGACGCATTGTGTTGCGGCGCCGCTGGCTACTTCTCGGGGCGCACCTGGGCGCCGCGGTGCACAGATTGGGGACCACTGGCATATACCCTAGGTACCATGTACTAGGGTTTGCATAGGTGCTGAAGGCCTGGTCACTCTGGGATCAAGAGACCAATTGTCTTCGTAAAAGGAACACTAGCACTGGGGACATGGTTAGCAGGAACCCAGTGCATATCAGTCAAAGTAGCCTCAAATGCCAGGCAAAAAGTGTGGGGGGGGGGGGGGAACAACTGCAATAAAACCCCAGTTTCCTACAGGGTTTAATTATACTGTTCTCTGTGATGTTTTTAATCAGGTTGTTCACATAATGGGCAGCTTTATTCAGAGTATCGCTTTCTCCCCCCTCTCCCCCCCCCCCCCAACACATGTAATTGGTAGAATTGTTTGTATGAGTACAAAGGCCCACAGACCACTTCTTTGGAGGGCTTGAATACATTACTTAAACACCCCAATCTTGTATGGGGTATTATAACACTTCTTGGATATTTTAATTGTACATTTGTAGTATGCTTTTATGGTTTTAATTAACCGGATAAAGTGAATTTGACTGACTCACTGTAAGGGGTATAAAATGACTGTATATTCTGCAATTACAATAGTAACTGATTTTTAAGTCTGGCTTTTTATTGACATTTCAGTATGTGCGCATTGATATCTTTGTTAACGCACAATTTTTCCTTTGAAGGAGGCTTCCCAGTTGTTGCAGATTTTACAGACTTTGCACCCACCTTTGAAGATTGATGGCAAAACGATTGGAGTGGACTTCGCAAAAAGTGCACGCAAGTAAGTCGGGGAATTTGGTAACCCACCTTTTCCCCACAGGATTTTCTTTATGAATCCTTGGCTTACTTTTTTTCTACTTTCTTACAGTTTCGTTCCAAGGATTACTTATCACTTGCAGCATTGTGGAAGCACGTCCTCTCTGGACAGAATTAAACAAATATTTTTTGTTCAGTACTGTTTTTATTTACACATCTTTGGTATAATTTCTTGATTGTCCATTAATCTAAGCAAACACTTTCTTGTTGCTACTCTTGAAGCAAAATAGTTCTCATTTTGACAAGCATTTATTATAGTGAGTATTGGATAACTTCTTACGGAACTCTGGGGAAGGGGTTGATTTCAAATGACAACTCCCAATCAAGGGATGAGGGTTTTTGTATCATTACATGGAGAGATTGTAATACAGTAATCTAAATTACATTTCCTCTAAAGATTATGTAGTGTTACTACCTTCCTCTGATGATGGAAAAGGGTGCCGCTCCAAACTTACCTAAATGGCATGGTCTGTCTGTACCGTTAAGACGACATGTCAGAGCATCAGTCAGCACTCCTATGCCCTTAGAACACTGAAGAGGCATACCTAGATTCTGAGTGGGATTGCTATGTTGCCATCAATATCTTCACTGATGGGCAATGCTTTTTTGCATCCTCCTTTATAGTAGGGGTGGGCAGAACTTCTAGAACTCCGCGGAGTTACATAAGCCAGTGGCTTGTGGCACATAGTGCTGATTTTCTGAGCCGGGAGCTTGTTCCATGCTTTAAAGAGTACCACATGGCATGCCTAATGGCACTGCTGCTTTCTGCCACGTGAGTAGATTTTCAACTTGAGCGGCTGCTTTCTCAACACGGCGGTTGTAACCTGTCGCGACCGCCTGCATTTACAATCTCGCTGAGGTGGCGTTCTAGAGCCTGAAAATAACACTATAAAGCACACATTCTTGCTCGCCAACTTAACATTGAGCGGCGTGCGAGAAACTGCCATGCGGCGCCTTGTGGAGTTGTGCTGGAACTCAGTTTAGTTTTTTCTGATGCAGACGTAACCCAAACTCTGGATGTACTACGCAACTAAATAATCCATGCACACCATGCCTTATTCACTCGGCACACTTTTGATGCGTCTTACTCTTCTGTTATCTGACCCCAAACTGTACTTTCCACTCAAATGTTTTTTGCATGTCTGTAGAAAAGTGGGTTTCTGTTGCAGTACCCTACACACACATTTTGCCTGACACTTGATGCACTTTAACGTGATGTTCCCTGGGTCCTTACGAATCCGGTTACCAGAGCCTGTTCTTTCTCAAACCTGTACCTTTCAACCCACAATTGGCACATCTCTCGCCACAGGTAAGCCCCTTGTAAAAGGTACAATGGGTATCAAGGACACTGTGACCAGGAAAGGCCTCTAAAGGCTGCAACACCTATTGTGCCACTCTTGGATGTCTTGCACCTTCTCACCCCATTGCAGGCTGCGTGTTTTGGTGCAAAGAAAAGTGAAGAGCCGACCTGCCACACATCCCTGTGTGCCATGCTTGCAACCAACTTTCTTGTGCCTAGGTAGTAAGTCTTCCCTCTTAAAAGGTGCACTAGCCCCCAGGTGAGGGTACAGTTACATTAATTAGCACTGTACCCTTACAGTGTCAAGTCCATTATCAGACTTTTTAAGTGCAGTATATCCATAAAGAGTATATGGTCTGGGAGTTGGTCATTACAAACTCCACAGCTCCATTTATTTATTCAAAGTTTTATATAGCGCGAACAGGATCCTTACAGATATCAGAGCGCTTCACAAAGACAGGGTAGGGGCAGTAGGAGTCAACAGAGATAATGGGAACAGTATAAAAGTCAATAACATGGTAATAACATGGATAATAAAAAACATACATAAAACCAATCCGTATACAATCAGGTAAGGAAGTAATATAGGACAGCACAAGTCATTGATCCCACTACAGAGGTGTTCAGGTGGATCAGTAAACCAACGTGTATCATATCTTGGTCGGTAGTAAGAGAGTAGCGTAGTAGTGCCCCCAACAAGTAGAGTGTAGTGCCAAGGGATAGGGTGAGCAGTGATACAAAGCAATGCAGAGTCTCTGAACCAGCATCTATAACGATCAGGAGATCTTGGCCAGAAGGATGGTTTTCACCTCTTTCTTGAAGAGTGCCGTGGAGATCAGCCTGGTTTCAGGAGGGAGCGCATTCCAGATCCTGGGTGCCATTCCTGAGAAGGAGCGCTTGTAGGTTTTCGCTTTCCGGAATCTACGAGGTTTCAGGAGTAGATTTTTTGTACTCCTATTGGATCTCGAACCTCCTGATATAGACCGCTTTTGAGCGAGGTAGTTGGGTGCCTTGTGGTGCACGGCCACGTGTCATAACTGCGATTTTTAGATGTATTCTGGCTTCAAAAGGCAGCCATTTTAGAGACTTTAAGTCTGGGGATATGTGCGAATGCTTTCTAGAGCCAGTAATGAGTCTCGCGGCAGCGTTCAGGGAGGCTCTTAAGGGTGCTGTTGTGGATAGCGGGAGACCGCTGAGGGCCGCAATTCCGTAGTCTATTCGAGGAATGACTAAAGCTTGTACAGCAGTTTGGAAGTCTTTGGCCGGGAGGAAGGGTTTAATTTTCCTCAGCGTGTTAATTTGGAAATTAGCTGCTTTTGTGGCTTTGCTGACGTGCTGCTGCATGTTGAGCTTGGCGTCGAGTGTGATGCCTAGGGATTTCGCCGAGTCCACGATGGTAGGTTGGACATTGAGTGCTGTTAGGTTGTTGAGCCAGGTTTGGGTGGTGGAGATTTTCGCCGGGGGTGAGATGAGTAGGAACTCAGTTTTCAGAGCATTTAGTTTGAGGTGATTATCGGCCAGCCAAGATTGGGTGTTAATAAGCGTGGAATTCAGATGTTTGATATCTTCCGGGGATTGTAACTTTAGATAGAGTTGTGTGTCATCGGCGTACATATGGAATTGAACATTGGATGCTTGAAGCAAGGTGGCGAGCGGTTCCATAACGAGGTTGAACAGTGTAGGGGAGAGGGTGGATCCTTGTGGAACACCTAGATCTGCAGGCACAGGTGTAGATAGCACATTGTCGATCTTGAACCTCTGAGACCGGTTGTGAAGGAAGGACGAAGCCATTATGGCTTCAGTAAAGCCATAATGGCTTTACTGAAATCTTGGAAGTTAGATAGCCAACTTCCCAATACATTAAATCCACACAGATGCCGGTGTAGGATTTAATGTAAAATGCACTGATTGCATCTTAGAGATGCCCCATGAAAAAGGACTACCCCTGCTGTGGTTCCTGAATGGCTGCCCACCATTAGACACTACCAGACCGGTTTCTGGACCGCTGAGTAGAGGTCCTTCACTCTCTTGGTGCAGAAACAAAGCGGGAATACCAAGTTAGGAGGAAAGGTGTGCCCTGTGCTGATCGTAGGCCCCTCAGTGCTGACCTTAACCCCAGGAGCTTTGCTTCCACAACAGAGTGGCCTGTCTGTCAGCAGTCCCTAACCGAAGGCCCCCTGAGCCTCATTGGCTAACATTGAGCCCCTGCACTCTGTACCCGGCCGCCCTGGTGCTGCAACTTAAGTGCCTATATAAACCTTGGTCCTAACACTCAAAACTCGCCCTCGTAAGGTGTGTGCTTACCTACGAAACCGCCAACCCTCTTTCCCCATAGGAACCCATGTAAAGAGATTTTGGGCCTAAAAATGTTGAACTGTGTTGTATAAAGAGAACCGAATTCTATTGCAAAGTATAAAAAACGCTATACTTGCCTTGTATGTAGAGAGCCTATGGTGTGGTATCTAGGCATTACACTCCAGTACTTAAAATAATCCTATAGTAACTGAAAAGTAATTTGAAGATACTTTCTGTATAATACCAACTGTATTCCAAAACTAATACAAACCTGTAATAGAAATTTCCAGTACAACCTAATGTTCCTAGCATTTGAAAGTATATGTTCGAGGCATGTGTTCTATAGATACACATGCACTGCCTACTCCTGCCATCTAGTGTTGGGTCTGGATGTTTGCAAGTTATTGTTCTTCGAAGAAGTCTTTCCTAGTCACGAGGTAAGGTGACTCCTCCTTTCGGTGATAGTGCGCATGGTCATCGACTCATTGTTATTGTTTTTTCCCCCCATCGGGTTCAGATGTATATTGTTGCACTCCTGTTAAAACAGTTTTTGGGGTTCCCATTGATGCCAATCCACTCTACCTCAACAGTAATTTTTCCATACGCGTTTCCACTTCTCTGCGTATCATTTCGACTTCGGAATCTATCTTCTATTGGAAAGCTTCGTGGGCAGCCTTCGAGGCCTAACTGCGCTCGATTAGCTCTCTGTTGATGTATCTTACTCCATTTAAATTCTGTCCTCTATGCTATGCAAAGTATCCGTGCACCTACTCTCTCGAAGTGTGCAATTTGTGCTTGTCACACAAGCAGGTCATTTCGATCTAAAAAGACTTCGCGACCGCCGGGCTAGACAGGAGATGCAGCGTCAAAGCATCGAGGACACGCCGGACATCTTCGGTGAAGACTCCGACTAAGAAGATATCTATGCATCGGCGGCAGAGGAAGCCTTCTCCAAACAAGATTCAGGCTCAGAACTTGGGATCGACCTGAACGGCCACAGGGTCATGGTGACCTATACCAAAGACCTCTTGCCCCCACAAAGTAGCTTGAAAAGGCTTCGGCACCACCTCTGCCTTCTGGCCAAGGTCTGCACCGAGACTATGTTTCAGATGCCCTGCCCTTTGACCCGGCACTGAAATCACTAATCAAGCCTTCCGGCTCTGTACTGAGTCAACAAAAACCCTTCTCAGAACCGAAACCCTCCTGTTCCAAGCATTAAACCCGGCTCAGAGCCAAAATCCCCTGCGGCGAAAGCCAATCAACCTTCGGAAAGATCCCCCATTGGATCCGAAGGTGGACATAATTCCAAAAACACTCGATCCAAAGCAAAAAAGACTGCATATTAACCTTGATACTGGTCATACTTGCATAAAACCACCTCAAACGTAAACTTCAAGAAGGACATTTCTTACGAAATCCCCTTGAAGAAAAAAACTGAAGTTGTTGCAGTTCTTAATTATACATTCATACGCTTGGACATCTCTATACTACTTACTCCATTCCCTCCCTCTTGCGGGAAAACAATCTAACAGTGGTGCCGATGACCATGCGCACTTTCACTGAAAGGAGAAGTCTCCTTACCTCGCGACTAGGACAGACTTTGAAGAAAAACAACTTCAAACATCCGGACCCAACACTAGATGGCAGGGGTATGCAAAGCATATGAATCTACAGCCCTACATGCCGAGAACAGATACTTACTGGGTAAGTAACATTATTCTTTACTCGCCTGTGCCAAGTCCTGCTTGGTGTTAAAGTAAAGCATATGTATATATTTTTTTATACTTATCTAATTTGTCTGGATTCTGAGTGTGTATCAGTCCTTGATTGAGTGAATACAATAAATGCTAAACACACCCTCTGGATGAGCCTTACTGCTTGCCCACACTACCAAAAAATGAGCTGTTAGTAATTACCTAATTAAGCCTCTGCTATGCCTTTGGGGACTCCCTGGACTCTGTGTACACTATACCTAATCTTGGTATAGTATATGCAGAGCAAACACAAGGAGATGGTAAACTGAGTGCTGGAACGTTTCAGACATTCACCCCCTGTCACAGATCTGGGTTGAATCCATCATCGTTGTTTAACTCACTTTGCCAGTCCCACTTCTATGCAGATCCATCTTGACCTTATTCCTCATTGGAACAATCCAGCCTCCACGGCCAAGCCAGGTCTTCCCTGGACTGGAAGCAAGCATCATGGGTTGGCAGTAAGGGCTGGACTGTTCACATGAGGCACATGGTCAAGACTGATTTGCATATAGCGGAGTCTGAACAGGAGTGGTCACGTGAGCTAAATGACAATGATGGATTTAATCTACCATGAACAGGAATAACCTGCTCTAGTGTGCACTGTTCCTCTAGAACTAAACGTTCACCAGTTTTTAATTATATTCATACAACATCATCTAAATCAAATATTTTTACCATATCATAAATGTTTTTCATAACACAATAACAAGATCATACATCATTTATATGTTTCATCACATATACCAATCACCTCATGTTTATGAGATTCAATAATTGAATGTTATCACTTTTTTACTTTTGTGCTTCATGCTTTTTATACATTGAATCCGAAATTGATGTTGAACCCCATGTAGTTTCTGGCCCAATGCATTTCGGAACGGGAGTTCCTTCTTCAGGGGAAATATTTCTGTAAACGAAAATTTTCCATTACTTGACATATATACAATCTTAACTGTGAGCACTCAATTGTTATATATCTGTGGGGGCCACCACTAAATCAAAGTTCATCAATATTACATCTGAAATCATTTGAACTAAAAGTTTCCAGACGGTGATTGGTATATGTGATGAAATAACATATAAATGATGTATGATCTTGTTATTGTGTTATGAAAAACATTTATGATATGGTAAAAATATTTGAAATGAAATAAATCAGTTGATTTAGATGATGTTGTATGAATATAATTAAAAACTGGTGAACGTTTAGTTCTAGAGGAACAGTGCACACTAGAGCAGGTTATTCCTGTTCATGGTAGATTACTACGTGTATGTGTAGCCAACACATAATCATAGTGTAGCACCCTTGTGTTTAAACTTGGTGAAGTTACTAAGAAGAGTTGAAATTGAGTGCGCCTCAAACCCTTTGTTGGATACTTTACTCAATGATGGATTTAACCCAGATCTGTGACTGGGGTGAGTGACTGAAAAGTTTTTGCTCCGTTCATCTCCTTGTGTTTGCATAGTATATACAGCGCCAGCTTCCTACATCTACCATCGCAAAGGTGGCAGACTTTTAATTCTGTCCATCGGGTAGCCTTCATTAAGGGTGGAACAAGCCTTACCATGACTGACTAATTTTCCCACCTGTCCTGGTGCCAAATGGTCAGTAGCTTGGTATTCCTTCTCTTCTGAGGGAAGCCAGATTCCCATACCAAAGGCAGTGGGCTCTCTGAAGCTCCCTGTAGGAAGTTGGCTCTGCATATACCAAAGTGAGGTATAGTGGGCACAGTCAAGTGGATCCCCAGAGTCTTCAGTAGATAACACTAAAAGCTCTATTTGTGGTAGTGTGGTCGAGCAGCTAGACTTATCAAAGGGCTGTGTTAAGCATTTGTTGTACACACTCGGGCAAGACTTTATTACACACTCTAAGACTGAATTCCAGACCAGTTGTTTTGTATAAAAAAAATTACTTTATTTTAGAACCAAGAGGAACTCAGTTGCAGGTAAGAAACAGTTTCTAAAGAATAGCACTAATACTTTTCAAGATGCCGTGGGAACTATTTTGCAAAGCTGTAAAAATGCTTTACAGTAGTAGAAATACTTTGGTATTGTCCAATCGGGATCCGTAGAACGTATGAGTTGTAAAAGACAGTTCAAATTTAGTAGGAGAAATGCAATGCAATCTTTAGGAAGGAAATTGGGTATATGCTTGAAACTGGTAAGTACAGGACTTACTTACAGTCTTCAGGGGTTTAGATCAACACTGGGCAAGGTTCAGTTTTGCAGCGTGAATCTTTCTGGATTCACTATGCTGTGCATTATTCCGCGGTCTTGTGGTTGGGTCCGGATTCGTAGTCTTTTCTTTGTTTTTTTTTTTTTTTTTTCTCTTTGCCCAGGTGGGCGTCGGCGTCACACCCCCTTTGGGTGTATTTCCGGTGACGTCGGCATGCTTCCTGCGGAAGCTCCCACTCTTGGGCGCCATCTTCAGATTCTTTTTTTCCGCGGTCGGGTCTGGATCGTTCCCGTTTGGGCTCCAGACATTTTTGGAGAAAGAAGAAAGAAAATACAGAAAAGACGAGGAGAAGTCATCTGAAGACTCCAGGGGACTTCACCGACGAAAGACAAGCAAAGATAAGGCGTTTTCCATCCAGATCTTCGACGACCGTCGACGAACACGCGACCAGAGAGGCCCTGGACGCTCGAGGATGGACAACACGCCGTTCAAGTTCTGCCGTAACTGCCACCACAAGTACGCGCAGAAGGACCAGCACCCGGTATGCAACCTTTGCCTACCGGTGGACCACGAAAGCGGAGACTGCAACGCCTGTTCCGCCTTCACCCCGAAGACCCTTCGTGTGAGAGAGAGGCAGAGGGTAGCACACGCCGCCCTGCAGGGGAAGGCCCCGACCCCGTCGCTCTACGAGCTGGGGATGTCCTCCGAGGAAGAAGACAACGCTGCCGCCGAAGACGACAGCTACACGGTCGTAGAGACCGATTACACGAAGACTTCTGACAAGGTAGGAGACTCTTCGGCCCCCAAGAACCCGAGAGACTCTGAGTCTCGAAAAATCGAGGGCAAGACCCCGAAAGCGCCGACGCCAAAAAAGGCGGCGTCCGCGACTACTCCCAGGCCCAGCGGATCCTCAGAGAAGGAGTCCCCGGCGCCGAGAGCTGCTGATCAGCAGAAGACGTCGAAAATCGTCCCCGAAAAGGATCGATCGACGAGGGAGAAAGACCCGAAACTGTCGACGACGACCAGAGACCCGATATCCGGTTCGACGTCGAAAACTTCGACTCCGAGAGGCACGGCGACGAGCCATCCGTCGAAGAGAGCGGCGGAACCATCCGACGCGGAACACGCGGCCGAGATGGAAAAGAAAAGAAGGCGCCTCGAGGCAGAAATGGAGAACTTCATGCAGCGGAAAAAAGATTTCGACGCAAGGATGAAGGCCTTCACGATCCCTCACAAGACCAAGCCACCAGTGCTGGAGGCGGTCGAGGAGGAAGAAGAAGAGGTCGCCGAAGTCACCGAGCAAGACCAGGACGTCGAGGTGTTCGACGACCAGGAGGAGTACGAGAATCCCCACGAGAGCTACAGCTATGGGGAGGAAGATGAGGGCAGGACAGACACAGAGTCGGCGCCCTATGACCTTCAGGAGGTAGATTACATCGATGTCGACACCGACAGCCCGGAGGAGGTGGTCGACACCTACCCCTCGAGGCCCTCGCCGCCGGACGACATCGGGGCCTACAACGCGGTGATACAATCTGCCGCAGCAGCTTTCAAGCTCAAGCTCGACGAAGAGAAGCAGAAAGCAGACTTCCTTCTGGAAACATTGCTCCCAACACAAACGAGGAGCCAGTTCCTCCCGATGCTCGAGAGCGTCTTGGCTCAGGGGAAGGAAGCTTTCAGGGAGCCCGCAACATGCAAGGCAGTAACTCCCAGAACTGAGAAGAAGTACAAGCATGCCGCAAAGGACCCGGCCTACATTCAGGGCACGGTCTCCGCAGACTCCATTATCACGGCCACAGCAAGGAGGAGGGCTAACGTACCCACTACCTCGGGCCCGCCACCGGATAAAGAGAGCAAAAGGATGGATCTGGTGGGCAGAAGGATCGAACGGAATGCCGCGACCCACTGGCGCATGGCTAATTCCAACGCCCTGGTAAACAGACACATGTACCAAATCATGGAGGGACTGGGGCAGTTGGTGAAGGACTTGCCCCAGGATGCCAAGCAGAAAGCCGAAAAGCTAATTGAAGAGGGGAAGAATGCTGCAAATTCTTGCCTTAAGACGGCCCTGGATGGGGCAGACACCGCCAGCAGGCTCATGATGATGGGCGTCACGGAAAGGAGACACGCCTGGCTCAGGATATCCGGTTTCAAACCGGAGGTGCAACACAGCATCCTGAACACACCATTCAACGGCAGTACGCTTTTCGGACAAACAGTTGATGAGCAACTCAGCCAACTTAAGAAGGATAACGAAACAGCAAGATCCATGGGAGCATTGCAGTTCAGAGGGAACAAGAGGGGCACCCCGTCACGGAGGCCCGGCGGAAGAGGCGGAAACCAGCCAGGTACATCACACCAGGCTTTCCAGCAAACGCACCAGGCAGACTCGCAGGGTCAGCAGGGCCATCAGAAACAGCCCTGGCAGTACCAACAAAGAGGCCAGTCCTTTCGAGGGAGAAATGGACGGGGACAAAATAGAAGAGGGGGCCAGCAGCCCACCTCCAAGTGACTTCAAAAAAATCCGTGTGCCCACCCACAAAAAAGATCCCAGGGGGCAGCACGTACAGATGGGTCAAGACAAACTAGACACCTACGACCACAGGACACCAGTGGGAGGAAGATTAAGATTCCACCTCCAGGAGTGGAGAGGAATCACATCAGACAAATGGATCCTCAACATTATCCAATTCGGATACTGCATAGAGTTGGAGGCGAGGCCAACAAACAGAAAACCAAGAAGAAAGCCGCTAGCAAGCAAGCAGCTGCAGTGCCTTCAGGAAGAAGCAAAAGAACTCCTGCAGAAGCAGGCCATAGAAAGGGTACCCTTCAAGGAAAGAAACACAGGAGTATACTCAACATACTTCCTGGTACCAAAAGTAGACGAGACAATGAGGCCCATTCTCGATTTACGGTTCGTGAACAAATTCATAAGAACGCAAAAATTCAAAATGACCTCCCTGCAAGAGGTGCTCCCACAGTTGCAGACCGGGGACTTCATGGTCACTATAGACCTCAAAGACGCATACCTGCACATCCCAATGAACAGGAAGCACAAGCACATGCTCAGGTTCACCGTCGGAGAAAGCCACTACCAGTTCACGACACTGGCCTTCGGTCTAAAATCGGCACCAAGAGTTTTCACAAAGTGCCTCGCAGCAGTCGCAGCGCACCTAAGAAGGCAGGGAATACATGTATACCCTTACCTGGACGACTGGCTGGTGAAAGCAAACTCATACCAGAAATGCAAGCTGCACGCACATACAGTGACCAGCACGCTCATAAACCTGGGGTTCTCCATCCATTGGAAGAAATCATCAATGGAGCCGGAACAAGTGAAGATCTTCCTGGGAGCACAGATCAACACCTTACAGGGCAAGGTGTTCCCCAGCGAGAAGAGGGCGAGGGCGCTGGTGAAGGAAACTCGCCTCTACCGGAAGGGACAAGCTCGGACAGTGAGGACGGCGAGCAAGATCATGGGGATGATGGCATCATGCATCCACCTGGTACCGAATGTACGACTCCACATGAGACCCATTCAAGAATGGCTACAGGAGCAATGGTCACAAGCTACAGGCAGTTGGGAGGATCTAGTGGTTGTAACGCACGCAGTGCAGAAGGAGATGACATGGTGGACCATGGAGAACATAGCAAGGGGAAAGCCTCTAACGCCCCCAACGCCAACAGTGACCATCACCACAGACGCATCCCTGAAGGGATGGGGCGCTCACATGGAGGAGCTCAAGGTGAGGGGACTGTGGACACCGACGGATGCCACAAAGCACATCAATTACTTAGAATTGAAGACAATCTTCCTTGCACTGAAGGCCTTTCAAACAAGACTGTACAAGCACAGGGTATTGATACAAACAGACAACACCACTGCGATGTTCTACATCAACAAGCAGGGGGGCACACAGTCCGCACCGCTTTCAACGCTGGCGCAGGAGATATGGAGATGGGCCATCCCTCTCAAGATAGACCTGCTAGCCATACACCTACCAGGGAAGGACAACATACAAGCCGATTGGCTCAGCAGGCAGACATCGGCATCCCACGAGTGGGAGCTCAATGCTCAGGAGACAAGATACCTGTTCGACAGGTGGGGGACACCATCGGTGGACCTGTTTGCCACACGCCAGAATGCAAAATGCCAAAACTTCGCATCCAGGCAGCCCGAGGAGGGGACACTGGGGAATGCCCTATGGATAGATTGGTCAAGGACATTTGCCTACGCCTTTCCCCCGATACCACTGATGCACAGAGTACTGAGCAAGTGCAGAGCGAGCAACATGACACTGATACTGGTCGCACCGCAGTGGGCGAGGCAGACCTGGTACTCGCAGATCATGGAGATGACACAGTGTGCACCCCACAGATTCAGCAGGAGGAAAGATCTACTGTCCATGCAGAACGGAGAGGTACTGCATCCAGAGCCAGAGAGCATGAGCCTAGTAGCGTGGCTCCTGAGGACATAGAGTTCGCACATTTGAGACTACCAGAAAGCACCCTGAGGGTACTTCGGGAGGCACGAAGGCCCAGCACTCGAAAGTGCTACGTTGCGAAATGGAAAAGATTCACAATATGGTGCAGACAGGAAAGACTCCACAATAAGATGAAGAGGGACTCCACAGTGCTAAGGTACCTGACGCACTTACTGGAGAAGAACCTTAGCTCATCCTCGTTAAGAGTTCACTTGGCAGCGATAGTAGCCTACACAAGGGGAGAAACGTGCAGGAGCTTCTTCACATCACAGGTGGTGAAGAGATTCCTAGAAGGAGCGAAAAGGATCGCACCACCCAAGCGGGTGCCGCCACCTGCATGGAACTTGAACACAGTCCTAACGGAACTCATGAAAGAGCCCTTTGAACCACTTCACAAGGCCTCCCTAAAGATGCTAACTATGAAAACAGCCTTCCTGGTTGCGATAACGTCCTTACGCAGAGTAAGCGAGCTTCAAGCGCTGACGCTACAAGAACCATACATACAAATACACAACGATAGAGTTGTGATGAGGACTGACCCACACTTCATGCCGAAGGTGGTATCCAATTTTCACATGAACCAGTCTATACAGATACCGAGTTTTTTCCAAAAACCCACAACCAGCGCAGAGAGAGCTCTGCACACCCTGGACGCCAGAAGGGCAGTCATGCACTACATTGAAAGGACAAAGGGGCACAGGAAAACGAAACAGTTTTTTGTGTCCTTCGCAAACAGCTTCATGGGCAAAGCAGTAACCAAAAGGACCATTGCACGATGGATCGCACAAACAATCCAACTCTGCCACAAACGGGCAGGACAGGAACTGGCTGAGGGGACACGTGCCCACTCCACCAGGAAGAAGGGCGCTACAATAGCCTTCCTGGCTAACACACCCATAGAGGACATATGCCTGGCGGCAACATGGGCTTCGGTGCACACGTTCACGAAGCACTACTGTGTGGACATACAAATGAACAAGGAAGCTCAAGTGGGACAGAAGGTGCTACAGCACATATTCAACACCCAACGCTCATCTTCCACCCAGCCGCCACAGAGATGAGAAACCGCTACAAAATCTATGCACAGCATAGTGAATCCAGAAAGATTCACGCTGCAAAACGAATAGTTTTCTTACCTGTCGGTGTAGTTTTGCAGCTTGAAGATCTTTCTGGATTCACTAGCGAACCCACCCACCTCCGCCAGAAAGATGAGGCTGGAGAGAGAAGAGGTGGTTAACTAAAGAATAGACTTTGAAAATACAAAGCGGTAAATACAAACTAAGAAGAACATTGCCATTACTTCGGAAACGAAAGAAACACGGAAAAAAAGAACCCGAAGATGGCGCCCAAGAGTGGGAGCTTCCGCAGGAAGCATGCCGACGTCACCGGAAATACACCCAAAGGGGGTGTGACGCCGACGCCCACCTGGGCAAAGAGAAAAAAAAAAAAAAAAAACAAAGAAAAGACTACGAATCCGGACCCAACCACAAGACCGCGGAATAATGCACAGCATAGTGAATCCAGAAAGATCTTCAAGCTGCAAAACTACACCGACAGGTAAGAAAACTATTCGTTTAAGGTAGCTACTGCACTACCACCTGCACTGGGGTGGCAGAGTGCAGAGATCTCTTGGCCAAGGGTTAGTCAATGGAGACAGGAGGTACCCACAAGGTGAAAGTTGCAGGTAGATACCCGCGGTTTCAGGACTGCACAAGGATTGAAGGTGAGCACAAGGGGGTGGCCCAGTACATGCTGAAACTCTTAAAGGTTCTCTCTGATCACAAGGCCCTCGATACCTGGGGTACCTTTTACAAGGGACTTATATGTGGGCCAGATATGTGGCAATTGCGGAAACAAAGGTACAGTTTTGGGAAAGAACACGGGTCCCTGCCAATCAGGTTCCCAGGGCCTATTATGCAGTCAAAGTGCATCAGATATCAGGCAAAACGGTGTGTGTGTGTGTGTGTGTGTGTGTGTGTGTGTCTCCATGAAAAAAAGGGACCTTTGTCTGCACCAAGACGCGTATCCTGCAATGGCAGTCTGCATGAGTTTGGTGAGGGTTCCTTTAGGGTGGCACAATACATGATGCAGTTGTTGGGGAACCTCTTTAGCCTCCTTGCCCAATGTATCTCGGGTAACACTTACTAAGGACTTAAAAGGGGTCCTGATGGTATTGCAGATTAGAAAACAATTGTGCAGTTTAGGAAAAGATCTGGCACTAGGGGCCTGGTTAGCAGTGGGGGAGACCATCTCCAAAAGGGGCACTTACAGTCTTGAAAAAATGTATTGTCCTACTAACTTTTGCGTGTGAAATCAAAATGCAGAAGTGTACTCTGATCTGCCACACATTGTTACAGTCCAGTGAAATTACAGTATGTAACTTTATTGAGCTGTGCGTGGAGTTGAGAAGAGGGTTTTCTAATCTTAAGTGTGTGCATTGCTGTGGTGTTGACTTTTCCTTTGTTTATTTTGGGGTACAAGCCAATGGTTTCAGTGATGTAATACACCTGGATTGTAGTGCATAATTTTATTAGCACTTACTACCCGTATGTGGGGCAGTGTTTGCCTACATGAGTAGTTTGCCATGCTGTGTGGTTGGAAGGATGCTTCTTTGTGTTGATCCTATGTAGGAAAAGGTTGCATATTGTACATGAACACTGAAGTGCGGTTATTGTGTTATGGAATGCGGTGCTTAGCAGTGTTTTGGATATATAGGATTAATAGACTTAGTATAATGATTGTGTTAGTGAATTGTTACTATATGCAAAGGGAATGCGGTGCTTAGCAGTGTTTTGGATATATATGATTAATAGACTTAGTATAATGATTGTGTTAGTGAATTGTTACTATATGCAAAGGTCCCTAAATGATTTTCCTTACTTTCCAGACATCTAGTTCTTCCAGATGGGAATAGAGTTACAGCTTTCTCTGTGGCTAGTACAGCCATTGCTGCTGCTCAGTGGTCCTCCACTCAGGTAACAATGTTTCATTGCATTTTGCTCATTTTGTTACTAAAGCACTGGCTTCTTCTCGTGAAGATGGGATTTGTAGATTGTACTTCATTCAACTCGTATAGCATGGGCATGGAGTGGATTTGTTTTCTTAATGGATCTTTGAGTCTCATTAAAAGTATTTTTATACTAGTTGACTCTTAGGAATTTGCTGGAGTCCTTTCTATGCTAATGGGTTTGTGCACTTTAAATAAACCAGTGGCTTTTGGTGATGTAGCGGTCAGTATGAAGCTCATTGCTTTACTTCTTCCTTCTGTGTCTAGGCTCAAGGCGAAGGTTCCGATTCCAATTACCAAGATGGCTTTGGGCAGTATGGCCAGGTTAGTACCAGGCTGGTTTAATTATCGGTTTACATTTATGCAGAACTTTACAGGCACAACACATCTGTTTTCCCCTGTCGGATCTCAATAAGATTGTGCTTTTTTTGATTTAGTAAGTTAAATATAATTTATTTTGATGCTGTTTTTCTTTCAAGTGAAATATTAAAGTTGTGCATTTTTCCCCATCGACTGGTTTGGATCTACTACTAGAGCATGTCATGCAGCAAAATGGAAACGGTTTATCTATTGTTACAAAAATATCAACCCACTTGATGTTTCTGTACAGAACATGATTTGTTATCTGTTGCATAACAGATGCAACAGATAACATTCTGGATTGGCTTACACTTCCATTCGTTTACATCTAGCAGCAGTAGCCGCATACTTGCAAAATAGACCACACTTATCTCTGTTCAGAGTACCAGTGATTAAAGCCATCAAGGTAGGATTAAAAAGGGTGATATTACCAAGAGTTCCACCTGCACCAGCATGGTTCTTAAGCATAGTCCTTACAAGACTAATGGGTCCACCTTTTGAACCAATGCACAAATATCAGTTACAATTCCGCTCATGGAAAGTTGCCTTCCTCATTGCAATAACCTCACTAAGGAGAGTTGGTGAACTTCGGGTTATTAACTATACAAGAGCCTTTCTTTCTACTTCACAAAGATAGGGTGGTTCTTCAAACCAATGCTACATTTCTCCCTATAGTAGTTTCTGCCTTTCATATCAATCAGTTGAGTTAACCGAATTCTTTCCTCCGCCTGATTCAGTAGCAGACGAAGCTCTAAACACACTTTTAGACAAGCTATACTATATTACGTAGAAAAAACCCGAAGACTTTCGAAAAACAAAGCAACTATTTGTTGCTTTTTCGCCACCACACAAAGGCAATCCATACCTAAATTGGGTATTGCTAGATGGATTGTAAAATGTATCCAAACATGTTCTGCCAAAGCAAAAAGAACTTTGATATTACCCCCTAGAGCACATTCCACTTGCAAAATATAGGCTACTATGGCCTCGGGAATATGCCCCAAGCAGACATCCCTAAGGCAGCAAGATGGTCTACACACCACACCTTCACCAAACACTATTGTGTAGATGTGTTAGCGAGACAACAGGCAAATGTAGGCCAAGCAGTACTTAAAACTTTGTTTCAAACAACTACAACCACTACAGGTTAGCCACCGCTTTGGAAGAATACTGCTATAGTCTATGCAAAGCATGTGATCTGCAGCTCACATGCCTCTAACGGATAATGTTCCTTACCCAGTAAGCATCTTATTGGCATGTAGAGCTGTAGATTCACATGAGCCCACCCACCTTCCTGGTCTCCTGTAGTTCTCAATTTACATTCATATGCATGTACATCTCTATTCTACACTCACTAACTCTATTCTCACCCTCTGCGGGATAACAAACTAACAATGAAGTCTATGCCCATGCACAATATCACATCAAGGAGGAGTCACCTTACCTCGTGACTGGAAAGACTAAGAAGAAAAACAACTTGCAAACATCCGGACCCCACACTAGATTGCAGGAGTATGCAAAGCATGTGAAACTACAGCTCTACATGCCAAGAACAGATGCTTACTGGGTGACTAACATTATCCTTCTAGTTGCTGGGGAAAATTAAAAGGTGGGTATACGGCAGTTAAAGCATTCACCAGAAAAAGCTTTACAGAAATTAAGATGTTAATCTTAGTAGATGAGGTACTATTTGACCCACTGTGAGAAAGTGGCTCTAAATGTACTGGACCACGGTATGGTGCAGTGTGTATAGAGGCCACCAAACCCAGAGTTATAACGGAGGTTAAAGTCAGGGTTGACCTTATTCTCAAAAGTGGTAGCTTGGTCGAGCAGTAAGGCAGTACCCGAGGACAGTGTAAAGCATTTGTTGTACACACTCAGTCATCAAAAGGTTTCACACACTCAAGGACTGAACTCCAGGCCAATTGTTTTTAGATCAAAAGATAGTTTTATTTTTAGAACCAACAGGTAGCAAAATATAATTTTCTCAATATGAGTACTCATGTAATTACTTTGCAAAGAGGCATTAAACTTTGTAAACACAATAGGTACAATGGTTGCAGTAGGCAACACAATTCTAAACACAATTTAACATTGAGCTCAATTGGTTTTTCTACACAATTACAGTTGATTACTTTGTAGTTTACTTTTGTAAGTCCAAGGCTGGATCCTAGATTCAGTCCTGGGGTCTAAGCTGGAAACAGTTTAGTAAAAAACGTTTTGGTTATTGCAATGATTTTTAAGGAATAAAAAGGTATTTTAAAAGTTCACACTTAGATATTTTCAGTGAAAATCTGAAAATGTTATCCAATGGGAGAAAATTCAGGTTGGTAGTCAAGTATGTTCTCGTTACTTTTGTAATCCAGTACTGGGCTCCTAGGTCCAGCCCTGGGGTCTCTACTTACGACAGGTGCGTAATTACGTTTCAGTAGTATGTGCAAATTTTAAAGAATATTTCAAGTTTTGCAGCGTGAATCTTTCTGGATTCACTATGCTGTGCATTCCGCGGTCTAGTGGTTGGGTCCGGAATAGTAGTCTTTTCTTTGCTTGTTTTTTCGTAGCCCAGGTGGGCGTCGACGTCCCACCTTTTGGTGTCCTTCCTGTGACGTCGGCATGCTTCCTGCGGAAACTCCCACCCTTGGGCACCATCTTCAGATTCTTTTTTCCGCCTTTGGGTCTGGATCGTTCCGGAGAGGGCTCCAGAGATTTGGAGAAAAGAGAAGCCAAGAACCAAGTTTTTGGGAAGGAAAGACTTAAGACGAAGTGAGACTACAGCATCGAAGGGGACGACGAAGGAAGAGGATCTTCGACGTCCAGAAGAGAATGCGCAATCAGGGGGCCCCCTGAACGCAAGAGATGGTCAACACACCATTTAAATTCTGCCGGAACTGCCACCACAAGTACGCGCAGAAAGACCAACACCCAGTTTGCAACCTCTGCCTGCCGGTCGACCACGGAAGCAGGGACTGCAACGCCTGCTCCGCCTTTACGCCGAATAACCTTCGAGTGAGAGAGAGGCAAAGACGAGCTAACTTCGCCATGCAGGGCAAAGGCCAACCACCGTCCCTTTGAGACCTGGGACTCTCGACCGACGAGGAAGATTACATCGCCGAAGAAGACGACGGCTATACGGTCATAGAGACCGATAATACGAAGACTCCAGAAAAGGTAGGAGACTCGACGTCCCAAAAAGGCCCTATAGACTCTCGAAAAAACGAGGGCAAGACCCCGAAAGCTCCGGCGTCCGCAGCACACCCAGGGCCAGCGGATCCTCACAGAAGGACTCCCAGGCACCGAAGGGCAGCGACCAACCAAGGTCGTCAAAGTGTCCACGAGAAGGAACGCTCGACGCCGAAGACCTCGTAGACGAAGGACACAAGACCCGTCTTGACGCCATCA
The DNA here is from genome assembly GCF_964261635.1 of Lissotriton helveticus. Classification (NCBI taxonomy): domain Eukaryota; kingdom Metazoa; phylum Chordata; class Amphibia; order Caudata; family Salamandridae; genus Lissotriton; species Lissotriton helveticus. The sequence goes on along the minus strand of NC_136070.1, from coordinate 958,977,604 downwards.
AGCCAAACAGACCGGCACAAGCAATCGACGCCGAACAGGCTGCCGAGATGGAAAGAAAGAAGAGAAGACTCGAGGCAGAGATGGAGAACATCCTGCAGCGAAAAAGATTTCGACGAAAGCGTATACAATTCTGTCGAAGCCAAAGCCACCGGTGGTCGAGTTCGTCGAGGAAGAAGAGGAGTTCGAGGTCGAAGGACCGTCTGAAAGCCAGGAAGATCTGGAATATCGAAGACACCCTACTAAGAGGAGGAGAAAGATGACGACCAGAGGACCTTTCAGAGCTCGTCATACTCGGACACACAGGACCTAGAGTGGCAGGACCTCGAAGCCGAAAGCCCAGAAGAGGGAGCGGACACATATCCGGCGAGGCCCTCGCCGCCCGACGACATTGGACTTTACAATGAAGTCGTCAAGAACGCAGCAGAGCGTTCAAAGTAAAACTCGAGGAGGAACAGCCGAAGTATTTCCTCGTGGAAACACTGCTCCCAATACAAACTAGGAGCCAGTACCTGCCAATGCTCAAAAGCATCAAAGGACAAGGGAGAGAGGCCTTCAAAGAGCCTATGACTTGTAAACCTGTCACACCCAGGACGGAGAAGTACAAGCACTCCCCCCAAGGACCCACCCTACATCCAGGGAACGGTCACTGCAGACTCCATCATTGCGGCAACAGCAAGGAAAAGGGCCAATGTCCCGACAACGTCAGTACCACCTCCAGACAAGGAGAGCATAAGGATGGACCTGACCGGGAGAAAGATCGAGAGGAATGCCGCAACACACTGGCGCATGGCTAATTCCAACGCTCTGCTGAACAGACACCAACACCAGATCCTGGACGACCTGGGCCACTTAGTCAAACACCTCCTACAGGAATACCAGCGAAGAGCTACGCACCTGGTAGAGATGGGGAAGAACGTGGCAAATTCTTGCCTAAAAACAGCACTGGACGGTGCAGACACAGCCAGCAGACTTATGATGCTGGGCATCGCGGAAAGGAGAAAACCCTGGCTCAGAATATCAGGCTTTAAACCGGAGGTGCAACACAACCTCCTGAATACCCCGTTCAACGGCAAAACACTGTTCAGAGCACCAGTGGACGACAAGCTCACCCAGCTGAAAAAGGACAACGACACCGCAAGACCCATGGGGGCCTTGAAATTCAGAGAAACAAAGAGAGGAACCCCGTCACGGAGACCAAACGGGAGAGGGGTAACCAGCCGGGAACGTCGCACCAGACCTTTCACCAGTCACACCAGGGCGACACCCAGACACAACAAGGCCAGCAAAAACAACACTGGCAATACCGACAGGGGGGCCAGTCCTTTCGCGGGAAGGGGAATGGCCGGGGAAACAGAAGAGGTGGACAACAACCCACCTCCAAGTGACTCTGCCACACTACTAGTGCACACCCTTTCAAAAACTCCGGGGGTGGAGCACAGATACCACAAAGAGGAGTGGCTTGGACTAAACATGCAAGAGCACGTAACACCGGTGGGAGGAAGACTGAACCTGTTCTTCCAGGAGTGGAAGAAAATAACTACAAACAGATGGATTCTCAACACCATACAGTACGGATACTGCATAGAGTTGGAAAAAACACCACCAAACAGAAAACCAAAAAGAGCACTAACAAAGAAGAAACTAGAGCTACTTCAAAGGGAAGCACAAGAACTCCTGCAGAAGGAGGCTATTGCACTTGTACCTTCCAGAGAAAGGAACAAGGGGGTGTACTCCACGTACTTCCTGGTACCAAAGGTAGACGAAACAATGAGACCCAACCTGGACCCAAGGTTCCTCAACAAATCCATAAAACCCAAAAATTAAAAATGACTTCCCTGCAAGAGGTCCTTCCACAGATACAAGGCGGGGACTTCATGGTCACCATAGACTTCAAAGATGCCTACCTGCCCATCCCCATGAACTAAGACCTAGTGTTGGTAGACAGTCGCGCATACAACTCTCTGCAGTGGTGGAATCCACAAAACCTTTCCAAGGGGCGACTGTTCCAAGAGCCAGTTCCACAAGTAGTATTGACAGCGGACGCATCACTGACAGGTTGGGGAGCCCACCTACATCAATACACAGTCCAGGGACTCTGGACAGCCAAGCAAAAGACACTGCATATCAACCACCTAGAGTTGCTAGCAGTTTTTCTGCCACTGAAAGCGTTCCAAAAACACCTATACAACAAGGCGGTGTTGATCCGGACGGACAACATGACAGCCATGTATTCCATCCAGAAACAGGGAGGGACTCACTCTACAGCTTTCTCACCTAGCGCAGAGCATATGGAGGTGGGCAATTCAAAAGAACATCTCTCTCCTAGCACAACACCTGCCAGGGAAAGACAATCAAATAGCAAATCTGTTAAGCAGACACAGCCAACAGATACACGAATGGGAGATTCATCCTCAAGCTCTCTAACCATTCTTCCAAGAATGGGGGCATCCAGAAATAGATTCGTTTGCCACAAACGAAAACTCCAAATGCCAGTACTTTGCCGCCAGGTTCCCACATCCGTTGTCACAAGGCAATGCGATATGGATGAACTGGTAAGGCAGATTTGCGTACGCTTTTCCACCAGCCCCACTGATTCCGCTAGTGGCACGCAAACTACGTCCGCAGTCTCTGACACTGATCCTGGTTGCTCCAACGTGGGCCAGACAACCATGGTACACAACATTCCTAGAACTCTCCGTGGTTCCACACCAAAGACTGCGTCTATCGCCACATCTCCTAACTCGGAACCATGGAGAAATCAGGCACCCAGATCCAAATCAACTGAACATAGCGATCTGGCTCCTGAAGTCTTAGAATTTGGATATCTCAATTTGCCTCCTGATTGTATGAACATTATCAAAGAGGCAAGACGCCCAACCACTAGAGCATGCTATGCAGCCAAATGGAAAAGATTTGTAATTTATTGCAACAATAACCAAATCAATCCATTAGACGCTCATACACAAAACATTATCTGTTACCTGTTGCATCTTCAAAGATGCAATCTAGCATACTCTTCAATAAGACTTCATCTTGCAGCTATAGCAGCTTACCTACAAAACAGACAACACCTGTCTCTGTTCAGAGTTCCAGCAATCAAGGCTTTCAAGGAAGGGCTTAAAAGAATAATCCCTCCCAAACATCCACCTTCACCGGTCTGGAACCTAAATATAGTACTTACCAGACTTATGGGACCTCCTTTTGAACCACTCCATTCATGTGAACTGCAATTTCTAACATGGAAGGTGGCTTTTTTAATCGCCATCACTCCACTCAGACGAGTAAGTGAGTTACAGGCTTTAACTATTCAGGAACCTTACATGCAAATAAGGTGGTACTACGTACTAACCCTAAATGTATGCATCTCTAAGTCAGGAAAAGCTAGATGGATAGTTAAATGCATCCAAATATGCTACCACAAAGCTAAACACATTTTAACAGTACCCCCAAGAGCACACTCCACGTGCAAAATGGGGGCATCCATGGCTTTCCTGGGAAACATTCCACTAGAAGACATCTGTAAGGCAGCCACATGGTCTACAGTACACACTTTCACCAAACACTATTGTGTAGATGTGCAAGCAAAGCAGCAAGCTGCTGTAGGCCAAGCTGTCCTCAAAACTCTTTTTCAAACTGCTGCAGCTGGGACAGGCGTCCACCGCTAGAGGAGGTACTGCTATACAGTCTATGCAAAGATATGAATTCAGCAGCCCACATGCCTCGAACGGAAAATTGGCATGTAGGGCTGCTGACATTCATATCGCCCATCCGCCTCCCCGGGGCCTGTCGCAGCTGCAGGGTTTTCTTTGCATGGCCATCTTTACTCTGCTATACTCCATCTTTGCCACAATGGCGAAAAACAATCTAAGGATGGAGTGGATGCCCATGCGCACTGTAATCCAAGGGAGGAGTCGCCTATCTCGTGATACTGCCAAGACTCTTCCAAAACAAAGTGCAATCATCCGGACCCAACACTAGGCGGCGATCTATGCAAAGATATGAATGTCAGCAGCCCTACATGCCAAGAACAGATGCATACTGGTAAGTAGCATTTTCCTTTTCCCAGCCCTAGATAAACAGTTTTGACATCATATATGCATTAAAGTTCCCCAGTCTAAGGTTTTTCCCAATTCTGGGACTGTTTGAGGCATCTTTGTAGCCCTTACGGTTTCAGGGATATTTCCTGTTGAAGCCACAGTTAAGTCTAACTCTTAAGTGTTTAGTGTACGTTTGGCACTGGTGCCACCATTGACTGTTTTGGATGGTTAACACTGAAAAATGTTGACAAATAGTTAAATACCAAAATAAAGCCATGAAATGTAAAGGCACGCTTGGGTAACTTTGGGAATCAGACTATTCGTCCTTCAACTGGTTCCTGGTATTCTGTTAACCAGCAAGTGTACTTAATCAGACACTGTTGACTATATACCAGGACTTTCAGAAGTGGGATCGCTTTGGGCTCTGCAGACAGTTGTGGTGTTTGTTTAGTTTGTGGGTTTTTACAAAGGTTGTTTTTAGGGGTGACCCCTTTTATCCGATCCGTCGGACCCTCTCCACTATACCAGAGTGCTACCTATAGAAGAACTGTGTCTTGTCCTCACTCTAGTTTTATTGGATAGTTTCCCTCTAGACTCCCACCTGAAAATGGAAGTATTTTTCCAGTGCACCAGCAAGAAGGCAGAGATGTGCGGTGCATGGTAATATGTACTGTGTAACATTTTGTGATTGTTCAACTGTTTTTGTTTGTAGTGTGGCAAGGGCTAGTTGTACAATTGAAAACAGATGGACGTAGAGTTGTCTGATTTAGACATTACTGTCTTGTTCACAAACTAGTTGCTTAATGGGCTCATTGCATAATCTGCTAACAGTTAACCACTGTCGGCAGATGGCATTTCATTAGCTTATTCTGGAAATTATTCATTGTGGTGTCATTTGTTCTCCTGTGGTTTTTGTACTGAAATATAACTATTTAAAGGACTCTTACTTTTGCAGTACTCTCAGGATGGCCAGCAATATTATCAAGCTGATGGGGAGGCAAGCACATCTACTGGAATAGGTACTGTTATATTGTAGTACAACATTTGGACTATTTATTTGAATCACTTGGCCCTTGAGCAGAGGATCGCTCTCATTTAGCCATAACATAGTGCTAAAGACACAGTGTACTCCAGATGTTTGAGTTAAATCTTCCATTGTAGCAAATAATATTAGTGAACCCTATATGCTATTCATGCTTGTTTTGTGTTAACTGATAACCATTATTAGAACCATTGTTTGTATATTGTGATGCTTGTAGAATATTGCTCTTGTTTTTGTCATGTGTAATGTAATTTTTCATAATTTACTAATTGTGCAGGTTCATCAACCGTTACCTCTACAGTTGTTGTTTCTCAAAGTCCCCAGCTGTACAACCAGCCCAGCTCCCCGGTAATTGGATTTCTTCTTGATTATTTTTTCGTTAAATATAATTGAACAGTCTAGTCTGCAGATGCATTCTAGTGCATTCAATTGCTTCTGGTAACTGACAAGTAATTTTATTTCCATGTTCTTAAAATGACAATATAAATGTCAAATATGGTGATTGTGTATGAACTGCATACTTAAGTGGTATGGCCCACTTGGCCCTGTTCGAGGTGGTGACAATCCGGCCCAATGCCACAAGGAATTCTGCCAACCGGGTCTGCGAGGGGAGTGGCCGTTTTGCATCGTGAATCTTTCTGGATTCACTATGCCGTGCATATTCCGCAATCTGGTGGTTGGGTCCGGAATCTTAGTCTTTGTAGCCCAGGTGGAAGCTTCCACCCTTGGGCGCCATCTTCAGATTCTTTTTTCCGCCGTTGGGTCTGGATCGTCGCGTGAAGCTCCAGAATTTTTGAAGGAGAAAAGGAGAGGAATAAGCGAATTTCTTCAGGAAAAAACTCTAAGACCAGGAGAAGATCATCAGAGCCGGGACGACGAAGGAGAGGAACCTCGAGATCTTCGACGTCCGGAGAATGCGCACACAGGGGGCCCCCTGAGCGCAGTAATGGACAACACACCATTTAAATTCTGCCGTAATTGCCACCACAAGTACGCGCAGAGAGACCAGCACCCGGTCTGCAACATCTGTCTGCCTATCGACCACGGGAGCAAGGACTGCAACGCCTGCTCAGTCTTCACGCCGAAGACGCTGAGGATTCGGGAAAAACAGAGGATAGCTCACCACACGATGCAGGGCAAGTGCAAGGCCCTGTCTCTGTACGACCTGGGCCTCTCCACCGACGACAAGGACAACCTCGCCGAAGGTCCAGATGTCTCCACGATCTCAGAGACCGATAAGAAACCGTCAGACAAGGTAGGAGAGTCTACGACCCCGAAACCCTCGACAGGGTCTCAAACCGGAGGCTGACTCTCAAATCAGAGTCTAGAACCTCGAAGGGAGCACCGGCGTCGAAATCTTCGACGACAGAAGCTGCGGTTCCCAAAAAACAGCCCAGCGGATCCTTCGAGAAGGACTCCCAGACGGCAAAGACCAGTGAAAAACAAAGGTCATCGAATTAAGCTCCCGAAAAGGGATCCTCTAATTCGAAGGAGAAGGAGCCAAGAGCCGCTTCGACGTCGACGGGACCGTCTAAGAGGGCGGCCGAAACGCTCGACGCCGAGCAGGCCGCACAGATGGAGATAAAGAAAAGAAGGCTTGAGGCCGAGATGGAATACATCATCCAGAGGAAGAAGGACTTCGAAGACAAAATGAAAAGCTTCAGGATCCCCTCGAAGCCCACAACGGTCCTCGAAGAGATAGAAGAACACGAGGAGTTCGACGCCGAAGAGCCGCCAAATACTTTGGAGCAGGGAGAAGAGGAGGACCTCCATTACACAGGGTGATTATGGGGAACCGCGTTCGAACTTCGACTCGGGATCCTCGACAGCTCAGGACCAGGATTGGCAGGACATAGAGTCCGAAAACCCAGAGGAGGCCGTGGAGACATACCCCTCGAGGCCTTCGCCGCCAGATGACATTGGGGCCTACTATGAGGTCGTCAAGAAGGCTGCAGCCGCTTATGAGTCAAACTGGAGGAGGAGAAGGCTAAGGCAGATTTCCTGCTGGAAACCTTGCTCCCCGCACAGACAAAAAGCCACTTCCTGCCCATGCTGAAGAGTGTTATGGCACAGGGCAAGGAGGCGTTCAAAGAACCAGCTACCTGCAGGTCAGTCACGCCAAGGACGGAGGAAAAAGTACAAGTTCTCCTCCCAGGACCCCCCTTACATCCAGGGGATAGTTTCAGCAGACTCAATTATAGCCGCAACGGCCAGAAGAAGGGCCAACGTCCCAACATCTGGGCCACCACCTGACAAGGAAAGCAGGAGGATGGACCTTACAGGCAGAAAAATTGAGAGAAACGCAGCAATGCACTGGAGGATGGCAAACTCCAACGCCCTTCTCAACAGGCACCAGTACCAGCATTGGGACGAAATGGGCCAATTGCTCAAGCACCTCCCAGAGGAACACCAGCAGAGCCGCTCACCTCGTGGAAGAGGGGAAAAGCATCGCAAACTCGTGCCTGAAGACAGCCTTGGACGGGGCAGAAACATCCAGCAGGCTGATGGCTATAGGAATCACAGAGAGAAGGCAAGCCTGGCTTAGGATCTCAGGCTTCAAGGCAGAGGTTCAAAACAACATTCTGAACACACCTTTCAATGGGGAAACACTGTTCGGAGCCACAGTTGATGAGAAACTCACCCAACTGAAGAGACGAGACGGCAAGGTCCATGGGGGGCCCTGCAATTCAGGGGGATGAGAAGAGGCACTCCTACCCGGAGGCCGAACAGAAGGGGTGGAACCCAGCAAAGACAACCACACCAGGCGTTCCACCAGGGTCAACAGAGTGACAACCAAGGTCACCAGGGCCAGCAGAAGCAAAACTGGAACTACCAGAACAGGGGCCAGTCCTTTCGCGGGAGAGGGAACGGACGGGGCAAGAGAAGGAGAGGCGGTGAACAACCCCCCTCTAAGTGATTTCACACAGGAAAAGGTGCTCACCCACTCATACCCTCCGAGGGAAGAGCACGGAAAAGCAAAGAGGAGAGGGCTACACGGACAAGACACAAAGGAACATGTAACACCAGTAGGAGGCAGGTTGAGATTTTCCTCCGAGAATGGAGGAAAATAACCACAGACAAGTGGATACTCAACATCATACAGTTCGGATACTGCATAGAGTTGGAAAGGAGACCACCTAACAGAAAGCCAAAGAAAAGAGCACTCTGGAAGGGAGCTGCAATTGCTCGTAGAGGAAGCTCAAGAACTCCTCCTCAAAGAGGCCATCTAACCAGTCCCATTCAAAGAACGGAACAGGGGAGTGTACTCAAGCTACTTCCTGGTGCCAAAAGTGGACGAAAGCCTAAGACCCATCCTGGATCTACGGTTCCTAAACAAATATGTAAAGACTCAAAAATTCAAGATGACGTCCCTACAAGAGGTCATCCCACAGATAAAGCCCGGGGACTTCTTGTCCACCATAGACCTCAAAGATGCGTACCTGCACATCCCCCATGAATAGGCAGCACAAGCACATGCTAAGATTCACAGTAAACCAGGATCACTACCAATTCACAACCCTGGCACTCGGTCTAAAGTCCGCACCAAGGGTATTCACCAAATGCCTCGCAGCAGTGGCCGCACATCTGCGAAGAGAGGGGATACACATGTACCCCTACCTCGACGACTGGCTCGTAAAGGCAAGCTCTTACAGGACATGCCAAGATCATGCTTAACAGGTCACAAGAACGCTAGCAAGCCTGGGATTCTCCATACACTGGGGAAAATGCTTGATGGAACCGGAGCAAGTGAAGATCTTCCTGGGAGCTCCAATCAACACCGTCCAATGCAGGGTTTTACCCAGCGAGAAGAGGACACTCAGCCTACTGAGGGAGAAACGTCACTACCAGAAGGGGCGAGCTCTGACAGTGAGGACAGTGAGCAAGATCTTGGGAATGATGGCGTCCTGCATACACCGTGTCCCCAATGTATGCCTGCAGATGAGACCACTCCAAGAGTGGCTGCAACAGCAATGGTCACACGCTACAGGAAGTTGGGAGGATCTAGTGGTTGTAACGCACAAAGTGCAGGAAGAAATAAAGTGGTGGACCAAAGAAAGGATAACGATAGGGAAGCCACCGGACCCAACAGTGACCATCACCACAGACGCATCCCAGAAGGGATTACACATTAACAAGCTCAGTGAGGGGTCTATGGAGCCCAGGGGATGCGGTCAAACACATCAAATACCTGGAGCTGAAAACAGTGTTGCTTGACCTCAAAGCCTTTCAGAAACAACTGTTCAACCAGAAGGTGCAGATACAGACAACACCACAACAATGTTTTACGTCAACAAGCGGGGAACACAATCATTCCCTCTGTCAAGCTTGGCGCAGGAGATCTGGAGATGGGCTATACCACTCAAAATAGACCTGCTGGCCATACACCTACCAGGGAAGGACAATGTAGAAGCAGATTGGCTCAGCAGGCAAACTTCAGCTATCCACGAGTGGGAACTCAACATACAGGAAACGGAGAGACTATTCAGAAGGTGGGGCACTCCGACAATGGACCTGTTTGCAATACGCCAGAATGCAAAATGCCAGTACTTTGCATCCAGACAACCAGAGGCACTATCCCAAGGGAATGCCCTATGGATAAGCTGGTCAAAAACATTTGCCTACGCTTTTCCCCTGATACCACTGATTCCCAGGGTTCTCAACAAATGCATGACGAGCAACATGACGCTCATCCTGGTGGCACCACAATAGGCCAGGCAGACCTGGTACTCACAGATAATGGAGATGGCACAGGGTCCACCCCACAAGTTCTCAAAAAGAAAAGACCTACTCTCCATGGAAAACGGAGAAGTTATACACCCAGAGCCGGAGGACCTCAGCCGATCAGCTTGGCTCCTGAGGACTTAGAGTTCGCACATCTGAAACTACCAGAGAGCACCCTATGGGTGCTGCGAGAGGCAAGGAGGCCCAGCACACACAAGTGCTATGGGGAAAAACTGAAAAGATTCACTCAATGGTGCTGCAAGAAGAAACTCCAGAGAAAGCTGATTAAGGAATCAACAGTGCTAAGATACCTCAGGCACCTAATAAGAGCCAAGCTAAGCTCATCCTCGCTGAGGGTACACCTGGCAGCGATTGTGGCATACACAAGAGGAGAAACGGAGAAGCTTCTCTACATCTCCAGTAGTAAAAAGATTCCTGGAAGGGGCTAAGAGAATAGCCCACCAAAAAGGATGCCGCCGCCGGCTTGGAACCTGAATGTGGTACTGACAGAGCTCATGAAAGCACCTTTCGAACCCATCCACAAGGCATCACTGCAAATGCTGACGATGAAAGCGGCCTTTCTGGTAGCTATCACCTCGCTACGTAGGGTGAGCGAACTACAGGTACTAACACTGCAGGAACCCTACATCCATATACACAGTGACAGGGTCGTGATGAGAACAGACCCGCACTTCATGCCAAAGGTGGTGTCAAGGTTCCACATGAATCAGAGTATTCAGATTCCTAGCTTCTTCCAGAACCCCTTGTGAGAAGTTGGCCTGATATATAATGTTCACTATTCTAGTGAGCACTCTGTATCAGTCCAAACAACCCTTATTGATGATTGGTTGTAAGTCAACCTTATAGACCAGCTATCCTAGTAGCATGGATACGAGCAGTCTAAGGCTAAGACTCTAGAGGGCGTGTTCAGCCAGCTGTTTTACCATCACATTACCCCTTGAAAACCAAGTGAAAGGACACCACACAAGTTGTTATCAAAAATGAAGTGTATTTATTTATAACAAGTCTACCCTGGCTCTTTATGAGACAGGGAGCTAAGCACACAACAAAACTCTTAAAGAATTACTGAAAGTCGCACAATTTACACAAATGCCCGAGGGGCACGAAAAACCATATACACAAGAAGTGGAATGCGAAGTTACTAGCAGGTAAGTAATACTTTTCTAGACTGTAGAAACGCTAGGCCTACAATGCTGAAACCTTAGATTAGAAGCAGGAGGCCTAGGGACGCCGTGTGCAGAGTGGGAACTCTCACGCGTAATGCGGGAACAAGTCTATGGATACTAGTACTTCACAAAGTTACTGTTCTCGGGCGAACCCGACTAGGTGGGTCGAAAACAAGGGTGGATCCGAACACTTAGGGTGTTGGACTATGCTGGAGCACCGGAGTACTCAGTTTACCTAGCCCAGGGGCTGCGGCTGCATAGGGTTCAAGTTGCGTCGGAAACCCTCGTTGAAGATCCAGGAGCCTGAAGAAAGAAGTTGCTGGCAGGCGGCCAGTGAAGGAGTTCGTGGTGATCCAAGCCTGGATCAGGGAAGAAGAAACCTGTAAGCAGAGGGGACCAAGTTCTGAATCACTAGCCAGTGATTTAGGTGGGCACCAGGATGGCACCGGACGAAGTCACCTCGACCAGGTGAGTGGGCGCTGCTGGGCTCTGCAGTCTCTCGGACCAGGAGGCGTTGTCGGCGACCAGGATGGAGGTGCGAGCTGTCCGACGAAGGTACTTGCTGTCGACGTCGCTGGACCCAGGGTTGGGCAACAAGTCTTGGCAAATGCAAGGCCCACGCGGTGGACCTAAAATGGCGTCTTGAGTGGACCAGGAGGGTCCAGTGTACTTCTCTGAAGGAGGGAAGCAAGGGCCAGTCTGGAGCAACCAGACCAGCGGTGTTTGTCGTTAGAGTTCGTCGTCAGAGGGTCACTAGCCAACGGGCAAGTGACCTGGACAACGCGGTGAGCAGTAAAAAGCAGAAGGGCCCCACGCAGATCTCGTGGATGCAGGGGAGCTGAACTTCGGTGCTGGAGCTGCTCAGGGTCGGGGCTTCTCTTACCCCAAAGCACTTAGTCGAGGGTCACTCGGTGGTCGTGCTGGACAAGCGTCGTGCAGTTCTGAAGATGGCCGGTCCCTCGAGGTCTCGTCGCACCCACGGATCACAGCTGGGCTGATGATGTAGGTTGAGGTCAGAGGTGCCAGGGAAGCCGGTTCTCGTCGTGCTGGAGCAGTCTTGATCCGGAGGAGAGACTGGCAACAAACCGCGATGCTTGGTTGGTGCCTGCTGCTGCAGGGTGACTACTCCTTAGTCACAAGGGAGAAATCTTGGGAAGAGTCTTGAGTTCTTCGTGTAGAAGGTCGGTTCAGGATTCAAAGATTGATCTAATTTGGAAGGGGGCCAGTTCCTACCTTTATCCTGCAAAAAGGGGCTGGCACGTGACTAAGTCCTGCCCTATGGGTGGGACTAGGAGGGGGGTGGTTACACCCCTCTCCTTTGGCGGGCTTTCCCCAGATCAGGGGCTGGAGTGCCCCTGGAACTGGTTCCAGCCGGCCTATGCACAGTGAGCACCGGGGTGCCACTTGCAGTCACCTTCCTCTAAAGCCCTGCCTACCTAGGATACACAAAATCCTGTCTGGGACGGTGCTGGCACCGCCCCTGGCAGGAAACCCTTTGTCCTTGCCTCCTGGGCTGGGAGGACTCCCAGCAGCAGGAGGGCAGACTTGTGTCTCGGTGGCAGCATCCATTTTGTGGAGCTAAGGCTCTGTCTAACTTTACCCGGGGTTACAGGTTACATACATATCGTGTCCCTCTAGAAGGGTGGAATGCTAACCCCGTCGCCAGAATTGGCGAGGGGTTAGTATTCCAATTCGTATGACACCTTACTCGACATGTTTTGATAAAGCGATACCAGAGTTGGCATATAACCGCGAGGATTATAATGCACTTAAGAGTATATGGTATGCGTTATCATGGAACAGCTATTAGGACTTGGTTCCGCAAGCTGCAAACTGGCTCAGCTCATGCCAGAGCACCATTTCACATTATTCCATGCACTCTGCCTTCAGGATTGTTAAGGCCTGCCATAGGAGTGACTGATAGGAATATATGTGTCCATTTTAGGGTTAGATATAGGAATACTATAACTAAAGCAAAGGGTGATTACACCACCTTGCCCCAGCTGTCGTGCAGCCAGTTGTGTCAGATTTGGATGGCCAGCCAGGGGTGGCATAATACATGCTGCAGCCCCTGGTAGGCCCTGGGTACACCTATGCCCTGGGCACCTAAGGTACTCTGTACAGGGACTGATAAGGTGACTCAGTATCCAATTAGATATGTACCTAAGGTACATGGAATCCATTTTACAGAGAGAGCAGTAGGCCTGGGGTCCTGAATAGCAGGGCCCCAGGTCAACTAAGTCAGAAAACCAGCAAAACACCAGGCAAAAAGTTGGGGGCAACCATAGTCAGGGATCTACCTTCCTACACCCCTCGACAAGCGCTGAGAGGGCGCGCCACACTCTAAACGCAAAAAGGGCAGTGATGCACTACATTGAAAGGACGAAGGAACACAGGAAGACAAAACAGTTCTTAGTATCCTTCGCAAACAGTTACATGGGTAAACCAGTAACTAAGAACACCATAGCTCGATGGATCGCACAAACTATACAATTCTGCCACAAGCAAGCGGGGCAGGAGCTAACAGGAGGGGCACAGGCCCACTCCACCAGGAAGAAAGGAGCAACAATTGCCTTTCTGGCCAACACACCAATTCAGGACATATGCCTGGCGGCAACATGGGCTTCAGTGCACACGTTCACTAAGCACTATTGCGTGGATGTACAGATGAACAAGGAAGCACAAGTAGGACAAGGAGTGCTTCAACATATATTCAACAACCAACGCTCATCTTCCACCCAGCCGCCACAAAAGTAACAAAACCGCTACAAAATCTATGCACAGCATAGTGAATCCAAAAAGATTCACGCTGCAAAACGAATAGTTTCTTACCTGTCGGTATAGTTTTCCAGCTTGAAGCTCCTTTCTGGATTCACTAGCAAACCCACCCGCCTCCGCCAGAAAGATGAGGGTGGAAAAGAAGTTGGAAACACATAGAAAAGAAAGCAGGTTGAAGCTTACAAGATACGTGAAAAGTATTACGTTGAAAGAAGCATTAACAAACATAGCCATTGATTCACTACAAACACAGAAGAAAAGAAAAAACAGACAGAAAAAAGAATCCGAAGATGGCGCCCAAGGGTGGGAGCTTCCGCCTGAAGCATGCCGACGTCACCAAAGGGTACACCAAATGGTGGGACGTCGACGCCCACCTGGGCTACAAAAAAAAGAGAGAAAAAAAGACTACGATTCCGGACCCAACCACCAGATTGCGGAATATGCACAGCATAGTGAATCCAGAAAGATCTTAGAGCTGCAAAACTACACCGACCGGTAAGAAACTATTCGTTTTGGTGGCATAGGCTATTGTCAGACAGTGCCATATTGAAATCTTCTCCCAACAAGTGCCTCCCCATCGGAAATCAAAGCATAAGGGCTTCCAAGCCAGGTATGGTTGTGCCATGTGTAGTCGGTGGGACATGTACTGACAGGATGTAATTGTTTTCCTCCCTCCCATGTACCTGAGAGGGCCTCGTATATGCCTAGTTTGTCTGACCATATCTTGTTGATAGTGAGGGGAAACTGTTGCTTGAGGAGTAGCCTTGTGCTCCTGGAAACAGATGTGAAACCTGCACGTACCACCATTTGCACGTACCACCATTTTGTATCTCCAATGGCCTAGGGCTCTACAAGTGTTCCCCATAGGTAGGTTTCCTGCAATAGGGTAATGTCAGTGGAATGCCTTTTAATATAATGGAGCAATATTCCACGTTTGATCTTATCCCCCAGACTGTTTACATTCCATGACATTATTCTAATTTCAGTGATGGACTTTCCTTCCATAATCGTATGTAATTGCACACTGTCCCCCTGGCTTTGGGTCGGCTGAATACCCAGTCTTAGCGGGCTGAAGTTGCTTGAGCACATAAGCCATGTTAAGTGGAGTAAAATGGTGACTCTAGGTCTAAAATAAATTCCATTTGGGATACAATAGCATACCAAATTCTTCACTCACCACATTCAAAGTTCAATCACCTAGAGAGTAGAACAGTAGCCAACAAGCCCAATATGGAAATTATTTCATTAAACCAATACAATTATATAAAATAAATAAGTCACTCTGAGTATTAACATCACAAATTTCAAAATACAAAGTAAAATCTAAAAGTGCAAGTCAATTACATAATTCCAAAACCAACAATGATGATCACTTCAAAATTTGATAAGTCTTCTCTTATTATGTCTGAAAGAACACCTTATGGTTTATATAGAATTTTTTAGACCAAGAAGCGACGCGTTTCGGGGGTATCCGCAGGTCGGACCACCTTCTTCAGGCTTAAATTAAAAAGTATCCCAGCACTTTAATCTTGGTCTAAGCGTTTAGGCTGTCTAACTGGGAACACGTTCCTCCAAATATCCATTCTCCATAAGCATAAAATCACAAAGTTGAACGGAAATCTCACCACTTCTTCCCAAAAACGTGACCATAAAATTCTCTCACAATGTATTGTTGCTCATCCCTTCAAAACGTCCTATTAGGGATATGGTCCACATGCTATGTTCAATAGGATTTATAAATGAACATGCCTCAGAGCCCCAATGCAGTCACCTTTACTGAGCAAACGGAACATGTCAATCTGAATAAAGTATGGAACCCAACCCACCGTTAAGGCCCCAGGGCCTCTTAGTCTACAGTACAGCGTCACTGCTATTTCACAGGCTCTTAGGGGAAAAGAAGATCCCTCCCTATGTATCTGCCACAGGTCTCAGCCCTCTAAGTCTCCATTTGATGCACTGAAAAACGCTCCACCTATGTAGTACCTTCCGTGGATGCCCACCAGACATAGTCTGTCTTCATCTCTCACGGTGTGCCCTTGGGTTAGGGCCGCCAACTGTCCACCATCCCGCAAGCCATTCACATGTTTCCTCTGGCACTGTGAAAAACCATGTCTTACCCTCTGACTCAATTCACAACCTTACTTGAAGAGCGTTTCCCTGCGCGCCTTCTTAACTTCCAGAAAACTTGCTGGTGGAGCAGTTCGGGCTGTCTGGAGCATCACATCCCTGTCTCGTAATTTAAAGAGACTGGTGAGGATAGGCCTTGGGGCGCCTGGATGGAGTTGACCGCCTGGCACCCGGTGGGCCCTTTCTACAGAGAAAAACTTGGAGACCCTGGGGCTGGAGGTGCTTGAGGATAAGGTCCTCGACAAAGAAATCTGCAGCTAGTTCTTCTGCCTGCTCTAAAACCACCAGAATGCAGGCGTTATTGTGCCTTGACCTGCCCTCGTAGTCCAGTCTCGCTTCTAGGTTTGTATTTGCTGTCTGCAGTTTGCTGATTTGGCCATTAAGGGCCTTAGTATCTCGGCGCAAAGTCATCGCTGAATTATTCACTTTCTTGACTCTTGCCCAATGTTGCGAAGGTCCATCTGCATCACTGAGACCTTTCTTGGCAGTCTATGCGCACCTCCAGGGCAGTGCGGACCCCTTGTATGGCCGCCATGATGATATGGAGTGATCGTGTCACCTCCGGATGCCTGAGGGGTTGTAGAGGGCAAGTGTCCTTGGGGGCCTTCCTGAGCCTCTGACCCCTTAGGAATAGCAAATTTATCTAGTTTGGTCTGGTGGGTTCCCTTCATATACTTTCCGCCTGTCATTGTGCTGAAGCAAATGGAATGAGACTGGTGTAGGGCGAGTGGGACACCAGGATACTCTCTGCCGCCTGCCAGGTGGTGCATGGTTCACCCCGCAGCCTGCCTGGCTCCTCCCTCCATCCCTGCATGTCTGATTCCAACCCCCTCCCCCCACACACACACACACACTTCCAGCACATGATGCCACAACTAGTAGATGGCAGTCGGGCCTGCCAGAGATCGGGGACCGTCGCACCCAGTCTGGGGCAGGGGTCGGATGTGGCCAGTGTAGTCTCTCAAAATAGGCTCTCCCAGAAACCTCTGTAGTCAGTGGAGTGTCATCACAAAGTTAGGGACTGTGTACAATCCGGTAGGTTTACACAATGTCCGAGGGGGGGTTGTTCTGTACACATCTGGCAATTAAAGATGTTGAGGAAAATGTTGCCATTCACCTCAACCGACTTCTGTTAACCCTAAGTTGCTACTTTAATTCAATCAAACTATGATAATTTCTGCTATTTGGCTTCACCAATATAATTGATTAGCAGCTGTGCTTCAGATTAACTGCAATCTCGTAATCTAGTCGGAGCTCCCATAGGAAGCATGTCTTCTATCTTAAAGCAACTAATTTGGTTGCAAGTAAAGTAGAGGAATTAAGTCTATGGTTGTCCCTAATTGTTCTTCTACTCTCACCTAAAAATTAAGAGTGCATGCCCCCACGCTCCATCTTTGTTCCCAAGGCAAATTCTATCTTCCTGTGCCTAGAATTTACTTTTGGCAGGTGTGCTTTTTTTTAAAAAAAAGTGTCAATGGTTTGGTCCAAAGAGAGAATTTATTCAAGGCTACAGTATATAATTACTTAGGATATCTGTTACCATATAGGCCCCCGGCGTTCGTGCGCTCTATAAATAACCTAAATAAATCAGGGGATTATTCGAAACATGGAAATCGTAGGGAACCATCGCTGGTAAGTAGCTTGTTTCTGGCCATAGTCCGAGCCAGTGCAATTGCAGTGCTTTCCTCATTGTTTTGATGGGATCACTGACATAATATCGACTACAAAAATATAGGCATTTAAAATATCGACTACAAAAATATCGAAGTCCTATCTACAAACAGGTAAGTACAAAAATATCGAGTCAAAAATATCGTTTAAAAATATGTGCTTTGTAAAAATATCGAATTTATGAAAATTAATGTGAAAGTAAAAAAATATTAAAAATAATTAACTAAAATATACTTAAATAACCTTAAAAATATTAAATAATTAATGTGTTATTAAAAAAATACAATTTTATATATATATATATATATATATATATATATATATATATATATATATATATATATATATATATATATATATATATATATATATATATATATATATATATATATATATATATATATATATATAATACACACACACCTCCGTTACCGGAGCCCCCGACCCTTCAAGGTGGCCTCCTTTAAACAATGTGCACGGAGAGAGCACATCAATCAAAAGGCATCAGAGACAGGAGGCCCAATACTGTTCAGGATCGTTCTTTTATCCAAAGCCTTGCAACCTCGTACATCGCAGTTTAAACCTTCCAAATCCTAACCTTTCGGCCCCTGTCGGCCTTGCTCACAGGTGGAACAAATTAATAAAAATGCAAAGTGCGTATCTTCGTGCCTTTAAGAGTTCTTTTAGTCACGTGCCTACAGATGACAAAAAATACAATTCCCATGTTGCACTGTTTTTTAGCAAATGTAATAAGGCAGTCCTCGAGTTCATGGCAAAGTGCATTATGCATGTTCTTATTTCAGTGCAACACTAATAGTGGAAAAAATGTGTACCAGGTAGCCAGGTGAGTATTTTCCAGGTTGCAGCATTTTTCCCATTGCTTTTTGTCATCTGTAGGCACGTGACTAAAAGAACTCTTAAAGGCTCGCAGATACGCAATTTGCATTTTGATTAATTCCTTCCACCTGTGAGCAAGGCCGACGGGCTGAAACGTTAGGATTTGGAAGGTTTAAACTGCGATGTACGAGGTTGCAAGGCTTTGAATAAAAGAACGATCCTGAACAGTATTGGGCCTCCTGTCTCTGATGCCTTTTGATTGATGTGCTCTCTCCGTGCACATTGTTTAAAGGAGGCTACCTTGAAGGGTCGGGGGCTCCGGTAACGGAGTACTTTGCTTGGATGTTTACTGAGGCGCATGACCCACTCACACGCCCCAGCCTACCAAGGATTGCCAATGGGGTGAATATGGTGCGTGTGTTGGAAAGGATTCGCTGTAATGGACTATTACTGATGATCGTGCTGGCAGGATACGTCTTTTTTTCAAGCAATGGGAAAAATGCTGCAACCTGGAAAATACTCACCTGGCTACCTGGTACACATTTTTTCCACTATTAGTGTTGCACTGAAATAAGAACATGCATAATGCACTTTGCCATGAACTCGAGGACTGCTAAAAAACTGTGCAACATGGGAATTGTATTTTTTGTCATCTGTAGGCACGTGACTAAAAGAACTCTTAAAGGCACGCAGATACGCACTTTGCATTTTAATTAATTCCTTCCACCTGTGAGCAAGGCCGACAGGGGCCGAAACGTTAGGATTTTGAAGGTTTAAACTGCGATGTACGAGGTTGCAAGGCTTTGAATAAAAGAACGATCCTGAACAGTATTGGGCCTCCTGTCTCTGATGTATATATATATGTGTATATATATATATATATATATATATATATATATGTATATATATATATATTAAAAAATGTACAATATTACCGTAGCATAGCAAGAGTGTTAAAATTACTATTCCCACTCCAATGAGTGCAACAGTAGGGAAAGCGTTGGATAGCGTAGGGGTTACAATTACTATTCCCACTCCAAAGAGTGCAACAGTAGAGAAAGCGTTGGATAGAATAGGGGTAAAAATTACTATTCCCACTCCAAAGAATGTAACAGTAGAGAAAGCGTTGGATAGCGTAGGGGTAAAAATTACTATTCCCACTCCAAAGAGTGCAACAGTAGAGAAAGCGTTGGATAGCGTACGGGTTAAAATTACTATTCCCAATCCTGAGTGCGCGACAGTAGGGAAAGTAAATACTTCATATATTATTGAAAAAATGTAAATTAATATCTATAAAAAATTAATTAAAAGTAATTACCAATTTAATATAATAGAATAATTAATCAATTAAAATTACAAATTAAAATTAATTATTACAATTACCTATTAATACAAATTAATTACAAATTAACAATTAAAAATTAATTAACAATTAATTCAATTTAAATACAATTAAATAAATTGAATTATTTAATTAATTATAAATAAATTACTTCCCACCCAATTCCCCTATAAACCCACAACCTGCTACAGAATTAAATTAATGAATTTTGTTTTTTAAATTTTTGCGTAATGAAAATAAATTAGAACATGAATACACACTTTTCACACATATAATAACATACACTATAAAAAAATCGATATTAAAAAATTCGATATTAAAAAATCGATAATTTTAATAACCTACCATACATTATATACTTCGATATTTTAACTTTCTATATTTTTAACATTCGATATTACATTACTTAACTTTAAAACGATATTTTTGATGTCTATATTCTGTCCATTCGATATTTTGTCCATTCTATATTTTGGACTCGATATTTTGACTGTTTACCGTTTTGATGCATTTGTTCCAATCAATTTGCTGCGTATTCTGCATGTTTTAACTAAAGATCTAGCTTTAATGAATCAGAAGTTACTAAAACATGGCAATGAGTTTCTACACAGCGGAAAGAACTTTGCAAAGGCTAACTAGCTATCTTTCTGTTGCTTATTGCTGTATTTTAGTCTTAAACCGGTGGTGAAAACTCTTCATGGGCAGTGTTGTTGTGTTTAAAAGTTCAATTACTTTCACAACCTAAAACATTGTCGCACAATTTGCCTTTTTGTACCCTATAATTTATAAATTTTTTACAGCCGCCTGCCAGCACCAGCTCTGCTGCCCCCACAACTGCTGCTACCCCTACAGATGAATCAAGCACATGTTCTACCACACAAACTGTATCTTCTCCAACTGGTATAATTCCAGGCAATACATATGGTAAGCTGTTGCTCTGTGTGCTGGCAGATTTTTTTTTAATTTGATGTGGTGAATGGGAGGGAGAGTAGGATTTAGATTGCCTGATAAAATGCTTGTGGTGGTGAACACTGTCTATATGCAACCCGACATAAGAATTTCTGGAAACTTAATTAGTTTCAAAGATTCTTGGAACACAGCAATTCTTGATACATTCATTTCTGGGAGCACTCAGCTTTATCTAGTGTTAAAGCTATATTCACATCCTTAGTCTTCAAATACTGTTGAAGGATTTGTGGCATTGGGAATGTGTCCTGCTTAGAGTGGACTACAGTCCTTTAAAAGGTGTAAGTGTTAGCCCGAAGAAGAGCTAACGGGCAAATATTTTGAAGACTGCCATATCTGTTTACGAATAGCTATGAATTCTAGTTTGTCCCTTTCAGGCTAAAAAAAAGTCAGATTATAAATTAAATGAGGGATTAGGTCCACTATTTTGAGAAATGTCTTATGTTCTAGTTATTTTCTCCAATTCTATTGCAAAATAGTTGCTGAAAAGAAAAAGGAGTGAACTAAAGAAAACTCCCTTTTGTTATCTAGCTATCCCGATTTTCTGATGGTGTAACCAAAAATTAATTTCACTATATGATCAGATGAGCCCCTATGTATTGATCTTTCACCAAAAAACGTGTTTGCCGTTTAAGGGACACAGTTGGCATGATAAAATATGCAGTTGTTAAATACTCCTGATTGACCAAAAGGGATGGCCGTGGAGTTTTTTTTTTTTTATCAGTTTAATATGTTAATGTGTGACGTGTGTGATTTGAATTGGCTGGTTCAACTGTTTCTGGTGTCTTGCCACCTTGAAGATGTGCACAATTCTATTCATGTATCGTTGAGCATGAGGTAAACCACCCCTGTGGTTAACCAACACCAAGAATGTTGCAAGCAGTTATTTGCTGTAATCCTGGTGTCTTTTGTTGGGTTGTTCGCAACTAAATCAAGTTTTGAGGCAGATAAACCTGATGTATAAATGTGTGCCATTTCACAGCGGTCCCAGACACTTCGACCTACCAATTTGATGAATCCTCGGGTTATTACTATGATCCAAACACAGGACTCTATTATGACCCCAACTCTCAGGTAAGCTTTGCTTCTCAAGGACCTCTTGAAGATCACTGCAGTATCTTGTGCTGGTATTGCTTTTCTCACGCCCTCACCCACTCCTCCCACTCTTTTGAATATATTTTTTTTTAAATCATAAAAAGCTCTAAAATGTTTGATGCAGCCTGTCCTGTCGTCTTGAGTTTGAGTATGCTGCAATGGTAACATTTTCGGACACCCAACTTGTAAGGCTGCTAAGAAAACTCTTCGGACACACATCTATCATTTTTAACATTCCTTCATAGTGCTCAGGTTGTGGTGAGGATGGTTGGCAAAGAGGTTCAGTTTGACTTTTGGACTTGCATTTACTTAATCGCTGAGTTAGACCGTTGTGGCCAGCTGTGAAAGGGGTGTTAGCGGTAGGTAGGTTTCTCATACTTTGATTGGTTGTCTTTTTTTAATTTATAAACTAGACTGCATGCTTATAATATGAATTCTATAAAAGGGGTATACGTCCTGCTTAAATGTCAGTGGTTATTTTTTAGCACCCAGCCAAATGGTTCTTAGTAAGTGCTGCGTGTTCTTACATTTAATCGAAGCTTTATAACTTTCTACAGCACTTGAAAAGTTTTAGAAAAACAGATTTTGAGCAGCTAATGTATTTGTCAATTTAGTTGTGGTTTTGATGTCCTCAAATATGCTGAGACAGGACGTTGGGTTGTAATATGCAAAGCTGGTTCTTTCATACTTGCTGATTTTGAGGGACCTACCTTTTTATAGGTGTGTTGTAATCTTTCTTGGCATATTTGTAATACTGAGATTTCGGTTTGGAGTTAATTTGTATATTGTGCCCAATACCCTTTGGAGGTGTCTGCTTACGGTGGTAGGTTAGTACCACACAGTCTGACACCATACATTACAGACAACACATCCACTAGAACAAATTACCACCTATTCACTTCAATGACCTTTACCACTACAACGCATGGACAGCAAACCCACATAATACCCTTGTTAAAAAAATATATATATAATTTTTATGAGGGTAAACTCTCCTACCCATTCCTGAACCCTAACGAACAGCCCTTACCACTCCCTATCCCTGAACCCTAACAACTCTACCACTCTCCATCCCTGAATCCTAAAAAACCCTCTATCAGTCTTTAAACCATTATTTGCTTTGTATGTGTAATGTGACGAATTGTAAACTATAGTGTTGCAGAGGGAAATGCTTGTGATGCAGTGGTTTCTTGTACTTGATGCGTTGGTCTCTTGTACTTGATGCGTTGTGAAGGTGGCCTACCTCTGCATACAGGTTAAACAATAGTTGAGCTAGCGTTCATCAACTTTTGAGTTTGACAAAGTTGATTCTTCTGAGGGTCATGCTCTCTTTTGTTTTCTTTGCTCAGTATACTTGTCCTGCTTGGTTTTGTGGAAGACTAATAGACCGGAGCAGTTCACACATCTGGGGTGCATTCAGTTTTAAGACCAATAATTCAGAACTCCTGGTCTGCACACTAGTCTCAAAGCATTGCTTTTATAGAAAGGCATACAGTAAATATGTAGACACTGGTTTGATTTAGACAGAGGACGTGGATTTTGCTAATTTATCCTATTGGTTGCTAATTTTAACGGCCGGTGGGGGAACAAGTTTCTTAAACTGGAGTCTAAAAAGGTGCAGCAAGGTGGCAAGGGCAGTGGAATATTCCCGAAGGGTTATTTCTTGTATTTAGTTGATGAGAGACGCTAGATAAGTAGTTGAGGGTGTATAATAAACTACCCCATGTAAAGTTTTCCATTGGCCTGATATCAAGTGACTGCAGTTAAAGTGGTGTGATGTTTATCGCCAGTGGTAGCTACCAGGTGTGATAAAGATCCCACCATACTGGTTTTGAACAAAGCAAAAAGGCCCAGTATTTACAGGACCTGTGGATGTAGGCTGCTGCAAGCACGAAACTCCACAAGTTAATACCCCTAAAAACTCAAACTGTGAAGTATTTGCTAAGTCCATCCCTGTTGTCCAATTTTTATCAGATTCGATGCCAAGATTGTTTTCAGATCTCATCTGACAGGGCTTACTCTTAATCGAACCATATGTACCTTATTGTAGATCACAC
Source organism: Lissotriton helveticus (assembly GCF_964261635.1). Lineage (NCBI taxonomy): Eukaryota > Metazoa > Chordata > Amphibia > Caudata > Salamandridae > Lissotriton > Lissotriton helveticus. The sequence continues at coordinate 958,953,743 of NC_136070.1, read as the reverse complement.
TTTGTTAGCTAGGCAGTGGAAAACGTGGTAAGATGTTTAGTGTCTACGCCTTTATTTAAATTAATATAGGAAATGTCTGATGGAGGAGAGAGATTTTTCTTGGGGCTACTGCAGTGTTACTGAAGGGAAATGAGCATTGCTTCCTAGATAACCATTTATAATTCTATAAGGATTTCATGGTGAGGAAGCTATAACTTGTTCAGGATGTTTCAAAGCTGGTCTGTTTGTGTCACTGGTACAGTAAGTCAAGTTGATGATCTTAAACAATAAATCAGTTTGAATGAGAACCAATAGTAAGACCTCAATACTGACTGGTCAAATGAGCCACTTGCAGCTAAAAATGGTTTGTTTTAAAAATGGGCAACAAAAGCCAGTAAATTTGCACACAGCCTGGTAATCATTTGTCATACTGGCAGCATGTTATATATTTTGGAATGGAAAAGACTCACCTAAAATACCTTAAACATGTTAAGTTTTAGAATGTTCTATGTCTGCTTTTATGCATTCTATGCAAATTGTTAGTGTAAATGTGCTTTCAGACTCCTCTTTTGGATAAATAATACAATTTTTTCTTGGGCCCAGTATTATTACAATTCGCTGACTCTGCAGTACCTGTACTGGGATGGAGAGAAACAAACCTATCTCCCGGCTTCTGAAAGTGCACAGCAACAGCAGCAGCAGCAGCCGAACAGCATGGCTGCCAACACAAAGGAAGCGAAGGAGAAAAAAGAAAAGCCCAAGAGTAAAACAGCTCAGCAGGTGAGCAGAAATTGTGAAGTTATTCCAAGCAGTGTTAAGATGAGAGGCGTCTTAAGAGTGTAGGTTGATTAATAGGCACACTTTTTAATGTTTGTATGTTAGCTTCTTCAAACCTTCATTGATAAACATGCTAAAATGTAGCAATAGTTTTGGATACAAAGTATGTTACCTTTAAAATTATTCTGCGTGCTTGTGCAAATTTATATATTTAACACCTGTCAAGGTAACTCTGATGGGCTGTACTTTGCTTAGAAATCGGTATTAAGCCTTTTCTTGTGCTCTGGTACAGTTGATTTATCATGTTGTGGCCTTTGTATTTGTTGTACATTACTGAACCTTAATATTGGTACAGCATGCAAAAAACACATAATAAATGGTGCCCAGTTTCTGCTATAAATTTCAAGAGTAGGACTTAAATGACTGAAAATAACTAGCCTGATAAAATTAGTTTAAAAAAAGACAATTTGATTTTTAACCCAAAGGTATTAGTAGCATTATCGCAACTGCTGAACTCTAGGTGAGCATTTTAGCCAAGCAATTGCTGTAAGAAGATGGCTCAGTATATATTACCAGTAGGTGGCTATACTGTGTACAGAGTCCAGTGGTTCCTCAATAGTGTAAAGGGCTAAATATAAAACCCAAAGTGCTCCAATAGTGGTAGTGTGGGCGAGCAGCCGTTGGCCTAACGCGGGATTGTAAGACCTTTATTGCACAACAGTGATCAATAATGACACACGACTCTAGATCCAGACCAATTTTAGAAGATTATACTTTGTACTTTATCTTAAGACCAAGATCTTCGCAATAAGAGAAGTATGTTTTTAAATAAAAATTCTTTTCACTTTGAAAAATCCGAACTTAAAAACTCTGCCATCAGTGTAGTTTTAATACAAGGAGCTGTTTGGTACCAAACACTCCTGAGTTCAGTGCAGCCATTATGAAGATGTGGCACTATGGTTTTGCAGCATAAATCTTTCTGGATTCACTATGCTGTGCATTATTGCGCGGTCTTGTGGTTGGGTCCGGATTCGTAGTCTTTTCTTTCTTCTTTTTTTTTTTTTTTTTTGTAGCCCAGGTGGGCGTCGACATCCCACCTTTGGTGAATTTCCGGTGACGTCGGCACGCTTCCTGCGGAAGCTCCCACTCTTCGGCGCCATCTTCAGATTCTTTTTTCCGCAGTTGGATCGTTCCCGAAAGGGCTCCAGACATTTTTGGAGAAAGAAGAGAAATACGCATCTTTTGCACGAAAAGAGATTGAGAAGACTACAGGAGACTAATTTATCGAAGAGGAGAAGAACTTCAAGATCTTTAAGAACTTCGACGTCCATCGGAGAATGCAAGCTCAGGGGGCCCCCTTAACGCATGAGATGAACAACACTCCTTTGAAATTCTGCCGTAACTGCCACCACAAGTGAGCGCAGAAGGACCAGTCCCCGGTCTGCAACCTTTGCTTACTGGTCGACCACAAGAGCGAGGACTACAACGCTTGCTCTGCCTTCACGCCAAAGACCCTTCGAGAGAGAGAGACAGAGGATAGGCAACGCCACCATGCAGGGCAAGGGACAACCACCGTCCCTTCGAGACCTGGGGCTATCATCAGATGAGGAGGACGACAACGCCGCACACGACGGCTACACGGTCGTAGAGACCGATATTACGAAGACTCCAAAGAAGGTAGGAGACTCTACGGCCCCTAAGGCACCTAGAGACCCAGAGTCTCGAAAAATTGAGAGCAAAACCTCGAAAGCGCCGACGCCAAAACCTTCGGCGTCCGCGGCTACACCAAGGCACAGCGGATCCTTTGAGGACGACTCCCAGGCGCCAAGAGCTGGAGAACAGCAAAAGATGTTGAAAATTGCCCCCGAAAAGGAGCGTTCAACGCTAAGGGAAAAGGATCCGAAGGGAGCTTCAGCGCCTACGAAGGACCCGAGAGCCAGCTCGGCACCGAAACCTTCGACGACTAAAGTGGGCTCGGCGCCAAAAAGAGCGGGCGATCCATTAGACACAGACCACGCGGCCGAAATGGAGAAAAAGAAAAGATGGCTCGAGGCCGAGATGGAAAACATCCTGCAGCGGAAAAAAGATTTTGACGCCAGCATGAAGGAATACACAATCCTGACGAAACCTAGGCTACAGGTGGTCGAGGAAACTAAGGACTACGACGTCGAAGGACAGTCGATGGGCATCGAGACCTTCGACGACCAAGAAGAGGAGGAGGCCTCCTACTACGAGGCTGAAGGAGACGACGACCGCAGGACGCTCCTCGGGTCTGCATCCTCGGAGACTCAGGAAATAGATTGGCAGGACATCCACACCGAGAGCCCAGAAGAAGCCGTCGACACGTATCCCTCGAGGCCCTCGCCACCGGATGACATCGGAGTCTACAACAGTCATCAGGAATACAGCTGCAGTTTTCAAAGTAAAACTCTACGAAGAGAAGCAGAAAGCAGACTTCCTTCTCGAGACACTGCTCCCTACACAAACAAGGAGCCAGTTCCTGCCCATTCTCGACAGTGTCATGGCACAGGGGAAATAGGCTTCCAAAGAAACAGCTACATGCAAAGCCGTCACTCCCAGGACGGAGAAAAAGTATAAACATTCCTCCAAGGACCCATCCTACATGTTGGTATCGGTCTCAGCAGACTCAATCATCGCAGCCAAGGCAAGAAAGAGGGCCAATGTGCTACTACTTCTGGGCCACCTCCAGACAAAGAAAGCAAGAGAATGGACCTGGTGGGGAGAAGAATTGAACGGAATGCCGCAACGCACTGGCGCATGTCTAATTCCAATGCACTGCTCAACAGGCACCAATACCAAATCCTGGAAGAGCTGGGCCAATTAATAAAGAACATGCCACAGGAATTCAAGCAAAGAGCTGAAAACCTTGTAGAAGAAGGGAAGAATGTTGCCAATTCTTGCCTAAAAACTGCCCTGGACAGAGCAGACACCTCCAGCAGGCTCATGATAATGGGCATCAAGGAAAGAAGGCAGACCTGGCTCAATTTCGGGCTTCAAGCCAGAAGTGTAGCACAGCATCCTCAACACACCGTTCAACTGAGAAACGTTGTTCGGGGCCCCAGTTGACGAGAAACTCAGCCAACTGAAGAAGGATAACGAGACGGCAAGATCCATGGGGGCATTGCAGTTCAGAGGTACTAAAAGGGGCACCCAGTCACAAAGACCTAACGGGAGGGGAGGAAACCAGCCAGGAACATCACACCAGGCGTTCCAACAAGCAGACACCCAGACACAGCAGGGGCAGCAAAAGCAGTCCTGGCAGTACCAGCCAAGAGGCCAGTCCTTTTGCAGGAGAGGGAATGGACGTGGACAGAATAAGACGGGGACAGCAACCCGCCTCTAAGTGACTCAAAGCTCCATGTGCCCACCCGAGCAAAATCTCCCAGGGTGGAGCGCCACCACACCAGACAGGAGTTACGCGAATTAAACACCTGTGTACATGAAAGACCAGTGGGAGGAAGACTGAAACACTTCTTCAGGGAGTGGAAGAGTATAACATCAGACAAATGGGTACTCAACATCATACAGTACGGGTACTGCTTAGAGTTGGAAGGGAAGCCAACGGACAGAAAGCCAGAAAGAAGGCCACTAGCAAGGAAAGACCTAGAGCTCCTTTGGGAGGAAGCAAGGGAGCTCCTGCAAAAACAAGCCCTAGAACCAGTATCTTACAGAGAAAGGAACAAGGGCGTATACTCCACATACTTCCTGGTACCAAAGGTGGACGAAACTATGAGACCCATCCTGGATCTAAGATTCTTAAACTAGTTCGTAAGAACCAAATGTTCAAGATGACCTCACTACAAGAGGTACTTCCTCAATTGCAAGGCGGGGACTTCATGGTCACCATAGACCTAAAAGATGCCTACCTGCACATCCCAATGAACAGGGGCCACAAGCACCTCCTCAGATTCATCATTGGAGAAGACCACTACCAGTTCACAACCCTGGCGTTCGAACTCAAATCGGCACCAAGGGTTTTCACAAAGTGCCTCGCAACAGTCGCAGCACACATACGAAGGGAAGGGATACACGTGTACCCCTACCTGGACGACTGGCTGATCAAAGCAAGCTCATACAAAACGTGCAAGCAGCACGCACAGAGAGTGACCAGCACACTGAACCTAGGATTCTCCATCCACTGGGGAAAATCCTCCTTGGAACCAGAACAAATAAAAATCTTCCTGGGAGCACAGATCGACACCTTACAGAGCAAGGTGTTCCCCAGCGAGAAGAGAACAAGAGCGCTCGTGAGGGAGACGCAGCTCTACCAGAAGGGGCAAGCTCTGACAGTGAGCAAAATCATGGGCATGATGGCATCATGCATTCACCTAATGCCAAATGTACGGCTTCACATGAGACCTTTACAGGAATGGCTACAGGAGCAATGGTCACAAGCTACAGGTCGTTGGGAGGATCTAGTGGTTGTAACGCACGCAGTGCAGAAAGATGGAAGGGTGGAACATGGGGAACATAACCAGGGGGAAGCCTCTGACGCCACCCACGCCAACAGTGACCATCACCACAGACGCATCCCAGAAGGGATGGGGTGCTCACATGAAGGAACTCAAAGTAAGAGGCCTGTGGACACCAGCAGATGCGGTCAGACACATCAATTACCTGGAGTTGAAGACAGTTTTCCTAGCCATAAAAGCCTTCCAGACAAAACTGTACAACAAGAGGGTGTTGATCCAGACAGACAACACAAAAGCGATGTTTTACATCAACAAGCAGGGTGGGACACAATCAGCCCCGCTTTCGAAGCTAGCGCAGGAGATATGGAGATGGGCCATCCCACTCAAGATAGACCTGCTAGCCATACATCTACCAGGAATGGACAATGTAGAAGCAGACTGGCTCAGCAGACCGACCTCGGCATCCCACGAGTGGGAACTCAATGCACAATAAACGAGAAGGCTCTTCGACAGGTGGGGGACACCGTTGGTAGACCTATTTGCAACACGCCAGAATGCAAAATGCCGAAACTTCGCATCCAGGCAGCCCGGGGAGGGCTCCCTGGGGAATGCCCTATGGATAGACTGGTCCAGGACATTTGCCTACGCTTTCCCCCTGATACCGCTGATGCACAAGGTACTCTGCAAGTGCAGAGCGAGCAACATGACCCTGATACTGGTCGCACCGCAGTGGGCCAGGCAGACATGGTACTCGCAGATCATGGAGATGAGACAGAGTGCACCCCACAGATTCGGGAGAAAGAAAGACCTACTCTCCATGCAAAACGAAGAAGTGCTGCACCCGGAGCTAGAGAGCCTGAGCCTCGTAGCGTGGCTCCTGAGGACATAGATTTTGCGCATTTGAAACTGCCAGAAAGCACCCTAAGGGTACTTCGGGAGGCACGAAGCCCCAGCACACGGAAGTGCTACTTAGCAAAATGGAAGAGATTTACACTGTGGTGCAGGAGGGAAAAGCTATACAATAAGATGCAGAAGGACTCGATAGTGCTAAAGTACCTCACGCACCTGCTCGACAAAAATCTAAGCTCATCCTCACTGAGGGTTCAGTTGGCAGCGATAGTCTCTTACACGAGAGGAGAAACGTGCAAGAGTTTCTTCACATCACAAGTTGTTAAAAGATTCCTGGAGGGAGCAAAGAGGATCGCACCACCGAAGAGGGTGCCACCACCTGCTGGAACCTTAACCTAGTCCTAACAGAACTCATGAAGGAACCTTTCGAGCCAATTCACAAGGCCTCCCTAGAAATGCTGACCATGAAAATGAGCTTTCCTGGTAGCAATCACTTCACTGCGCAGAGTGAGCGAACTGCAGGCACTAACGCTACAAGAACCCTACATACAGATAAACGATAGGGTGGTGATGAGAACGGACCCACACTTCATGCCAAAGGTGGTGTCAAGGTTCCACATGAACCAGACTATACAGATATCGAGTTTCTTCCAAAAACTGGCAACAAGAGCTGAAAGAGCACTGCACACTCTGGACGCCAGAAGGGCAGTCATGCACTACATTGAGAGAACGAAGGAACACAGAAAAACAAAGCAGTTCTTTGTGTCCTTCGCTAACAGTTTCATGGGGAAACCAGTAACTAAAGTAACAATTGCGCGATGGATCGCTCAAACAATACAGTTCTGCCACAAGCGGGCAGGACAGGAACTAGCAGAGGGGACACGTGCCCACTCTACCAGGAAAAAGGGCGCTACAATAACTTTCCTAGCTAACACATCTATTCAGGACATATGCCTGGCGGCAACATGGGCTTCGGTGCACACGTTCACGAAGCACTACTGTGTGGATATACAGATGAACAAGGAAGCACAAGTCGGACAAAGGGTGCTTCAACACATATTCAATAACCAACGCTCATCTTCCACCCAGCTGCCACAAACCTGAGAAACCGCTACAAAGTCTATGCACAGCATAGTGAATCCAGAAAGATTCATGCTGCAAAACGAATAATTTCTTACCTGTCGGTGTAGTTTTGCAGCTTGAAGATCTTTCTGGATTCACTAGCGAACCCACCCACCTCTGCCAGAAAGATGAGGCTGGAGAGAAAAGGAGGTTAAAACAAGGACAAATACTTGAAAAAGAAACCTTAAAGGTTAAAGCGGTTGATAAACTTTAGTTGAACATTGCCATAACTTCGGTAACAGAACGAACACGAGAAAAAAGAATCCGAAGATGGCGCCCAAGAGTGGGAGCTTCCGCAGGAAGCGTGCCGACGTCACCGGAAATACACCCAAGGTGGGACGTCGATACCCACCTGGGCTTCAAAAAAGAAAGAAAAGACTACGAATCCGGACCCCACCTCAAGACCGCGGAATAATGCACAGCATAGTGAATCCAGAAAGATCTTCAGGCTGCAAAACTACACCGACAGGTAAACTATTCGTTTTTCCAGGTTTTTATAATATTAAGGAACAGACCCTAATACTAAATATGTGGCCCTACAGAAATACCCACACCTGGAATATAGTGCACCTGCCTGGGGGCCGGGAAGGCCTGCTAGAAGGGTGACTTGCCTAGATCTCAGGCAGTGCTAGCTGGCATGGCACACAGGCAGTGCCATGACGATGTGGTAATTTTTCACGTCACAGGGGCATGTCCGCTGCAGTGGCATGGTCCCAGGGGACCCTCTTCAGCCCTCATGCCCTGCAATAGAACCCCATGTTCGAGATATATGAGCTGCAGATTGTACACTAGGCATAGCTCGCCATCTGGTGTTGGGCTTGCATGTTTGCTTGTTTTTGTCTTCGAAGAAGTCTAGTCACAAGGTTGATGACTCCTCCTTCGGTCGACAGTGCGCATGGGCTTCGGCTCCATTGTTGGATTGTTTTTTTCCGCCATCGGGTTTGGATGTGACTTGCTGCGGTCCGTATCGTTATCAAACCCCCTTCAACGCGCAATCAAACTTAACCGACTGTATTTTCTCGATTGCGTGCCTTCGCACACCCTCGACAGCTTGGATTACCCTTCCACGCCTGCGAACCTCGACGTGGGCTGTTGGGCCTAACTGCGCTGATAAAGACAGACGTCGATGGCACGGACTCCATTTAAGAAATGTCCACAGTTGTGCTAAGTTTCCACATTCAGACCTCCGTCCGGTTTGCAATCTGTGCCTCTCCGGAACATCGAGAGGACGATTGCCAAGCTTGCCTCTCATTCAAGTTGAAAAAGACCATCCGGGATCATTCCTTTCTCAAAGCAGTCCTTACTGAAGAAAGGCGAAAAATATCCACTTAAGAAAATTTCTAAAATACTTGCACCGGGGTCTCCACGTGGGCGGGGCGATTCAGAGCTTCTGACTTATTATGAAAATACCCATACGAGAGAAAGATTTACTGGTAAACTGCTTCTTTCTTACCTTCTGGCTAGAGTCAGCTGACAGAGTTGAAAAGCTGGGAATTTGAAACATCCTGCTGAGATTTGGAGACCAGTTTAGGCAACCTTACAGTGCTGCCTTTAACAAAATTATGCTCTTATTTAATCATGTCTAGGGCTTCCGGTTTTATGGAATTTTCTTTTGCTATTTCAGTCTGTATTTATCAATTTTTATATTTAGCAAATTGTATCTTTTTCCATATTTTTAGTTTTGTGAAAAAATTAAGCTAAAACTAGTATATTTTCACGTTTATCTATCTGACAAATATACACTTACATTTGAAAGAGACACGTTAGCGATAGATTCCTTACCTTAGATTATCCCCAGGCGTCAGACTGGATCCGGAGATGTTTTGCGTAGCAGTACCCTTGCGTGTCGTCTGCGGCTCCGCGTCCGTCGTGGGCACCGTGATGACGTCGTCGGAGAACTTAGACGCCGCCTCCGCGTGCTGACGTCAGTTCTTCTTTTTTCCGCGCCAGCAGTGCAGATCCGGAAAAAGTGGTACCTTAGTCACTTTTTGACTAAACTTTTTTGATCTTTTGATCATCCATTTTTCGAAGTCTTCGACTCCGAACGGTGCTGGTAGGGATGCCAGGTTTTAAGCCCTGTGAGGATTGCGACCGGCTGATGTCGGTCACCGACCCTCACCGTCGGTGTCTCCACTGCCTCGGCATCTATCACGACGACAAGACCAGTTCCGACTGTCGGGCCCCGACTTCGAAGGCTAGGCGGGAGCGGTCCTGTAAGCGGCTCGAACTCCGGCAGTCGGCCCCGCGCCGAGAGGTCCCGGTCCGGACTGAGGTCGAGGGACTGGTCGCGGGAGCGGAGCCATCATAGCTCCGGGAGTCGACATCACTCCTCTGGGTCGAAGTCGTCAGGTAAGCACAAGAAGTCGAAGAGACGTCCTCGCTCTTCCGACTCCCCCCCGACCCTCTCGCCCGGGGCTTCAGGTGACACCGCCCACGCGGCTTTGTCGGGGTCGCAGGCGCCGCGTCCGGCCCCACACCCTCCGGTCCCTGGGCCTAACGCGGCGCTGGAGGAGATCGAGCGGTTCCTCATGGCCATGAGGTCCCTCTCTCCTCCGACGGGCTCCGCGACGCCTTCGGGCCCAGCGGACCAGTCTGGGGGTCCAAGCGGGTCGGGGGCTTCGGCCCGACGCCGTCGGGTGCTTCGCCGCCGGCGCCTTGGGGCCCGGCACCGCAGGGCCCCGCTGGATCCGGATCCGGGTCCCCGCCGGTGGACTTGACTACCTCCCCGGCGCCGACCCCTCAGGTGTCACCCCCGGCGCCGTCCTCGGGCGGCGCCGTCCCCGATGCCTCCCTCGACCCGGCGCCGCTCAGACGCCGTTCGGAGAGTTCACTTTCCATGAACCGGCCCCATCATTGGCTAACCCTGAGTACCAGGAGATGGGTGATGAGAAGGATTGGGAGGGGTCGGAGGACCCTCTGGCACGTGAATGCCAGTCTCAGGAGGACTGGGCAGGTGACCTTGGGGAGGCCAGTGGTATAGACACTTCGCCTGACACTGGCTTTGTCTCACCTCCTATCGTGGCTTCGGAGGAGGGGGACACCTATAGTGTAGTGTTGATGAGGGCAGCCAAGGCCTTCGACCTTGAGCTCCCCGTCGCGGCCGTGAGGACTAACCTCCTCACTGAGGTCCTTAAGCCGCAGTCCTGCTCAGCCAAGCCTCTGCTGCCGTTTAACGAGGCCTTAACTGACGTTCTTTTGGGCACTTGGTCCAGGCCCGCTACAGGTTCACCTGTAGATAGGAACGTGGCCAGACTCCACCGCCTGGCCCCGGGCGACCCTTGTTTCCTGTCCACCCACCCCACCCCACCCCTGAGAGCCTGGTGATCCAGGCCTCAAATTCCCAGACCGCATTCCCGTCGGCGCCGCCTGACAGGGAATCCAAGAGGTACGAGCAATACGGCAAGAAGGTATTCTCCTCCCTGAGTCTGGGACTGCGGTCTTCCAACACCGCATGCCTCTTGGGCTGTTACACCCACTCTCTGTGGGATACGGTCGCGGACGTGCTGCCAGAATGCCTGTTGGAGGTACGGGCTAAACTCGGCCAAGCCCTTGTGGAAGGCCGAGATGCGGCACGTTATTCGATCCGGTGTGGACTGGATACCACCGACTCTCTGGGCAGAGCGATGGCAACGACGGTGGCAATTCGTCGCCACGCCTGGTTGAGGTCCGCCAACTTCTCGGCAGATGTCCATAATACACTCATGGACATGCAGTTTGATGGCAGTCTCCTTTTTGGCGACAAGGCAGACCATGCGCTTGAGCGCTTTAAGGACTCCAGGGCTACGGCCAAGTCCTTGGGCCTCTCGGCCCCGCGCCAGCAATCTGCTGCCTTTCACGGCCACGAAAGGGGTGACCCACACGTGCTGCCAGCCAAGCTCCGCAGGGTAATACCCAACGCGGCGGTCGGGGACAACGGCGAGGTCAGTCCACACCTTCCCCCGCAGCATCCGCCTCAAAACCCTCCTAGTCCGTGCTTTCAGGCCCATGTGACGCCAGTGGGGGGGCAGGGTTCGCCATCACCTCCTCCACTGGCGCACTGTCACGTCGGACAGGTGAGTGCTGCAAATCGTCCGAAGGGGCTACTCCCTCCCCTTCGCGGCGACCCCTCCAGCCATGCCACCGCAGTACTACAGAGTATCGGGGGATCATTTGCGGCTTCTGCAGGAGGAAGTTACGGCCCTCTTGGCCAAGGGGGCCATCGAGCGCTTTCCTGGGCCAGAAGTAGGGTGTGGTTGCTACTCCCACTACTTTCTGGTACCCAAGAAGGGCAAAGGGGGCCTACGCCCTATCTTGGACCTAAGGAACGTCAACGGCTTCCTCTGGAAGGAGAAGTTCAAAATGCTGACACTGGCTCAGGTCTTAGCTGCCCTGGACCCAGGAGACTGGATGGTAGCGTTGGACTTGCAGGACGCTTATTTCCACATCCCCGTCCTGCTGGCCCACCGGCGCTACCTTCGGTTCACGGTTGGCCACGAGCACTTTCAGTATACCGTGCTCCCCTTCGGCCTTACCAGCGCCCCACGGGTGTTCACAAAGGTGATGGTGGTGGTCGCAGCTCATCTGCGCTGGTTAGGGGTTTCAGTCTTCCCCTACCTCGACGACTGGTTGTTAAAGGCGGGCTCGCCCCAAACAGTCGTCAGCCACCTCCAGACAACGGCAGACCTCCTGCACAAGCTGGGGTTCTCCCTCAATGTGCCGAAGTCACACCTGTGCCCCTCTCAGAAGCTCCTCTTCATCGGAGCGGTTCTGGACTCCGCGCAGTTTCGGGTTTTTCCTCCCGAACAGCGGGTCCGGGATATTGAGGCTCTGATTCCACTCTTTCAGCCTTTATCCCGGGTTTCGGTCAGGTTGACGCTGCGGCTTCTGGGGCTGATGGCCTCCTGCATCCTGCTGGTGCATCACGCCAGGTGGCGGATGCGGGCTCTGCAGTGGGACCTGAAGTTTCAGTGGGCCCAGCATCAGGGCAACCTGTCCGACCACGTCCTGATCTCGGAGGGCACTGCGAGACAACTGCAGTGGTGGCTCACGGACCGCGAATTGGGTCAGCGGCAGATCCCACTCCCTTCCCCAACCGGAGCACATAGTTGTGACGGATGCGTCCCTCCAGGGCTGGGGAGGCCACATGGGAGAGGCGGAGATCAGAAGCATCTGGTCTCCGGCAGAGGCCCGGCTCCACATCAACCTGTTGGAGTTACGGGCGATTCGTCTGGCACTGAAAGCATTCCTCCCCTCTGTCCGGGGGAGTGTAGTGCAGGTGTTCACGGACAACACCACCGCCATGTGGTACTGCAACAAACAGGGTGGGGTTGGGTTGTGGACCCTTTGCCAGGAGGCTCTGCGCCTCTGGCAGTGGCTGGAACGTCAGGGCGTGACCCTGGTGGCTCAACACCTGACAGGTTCTCTGAACGCCAGGGCGGATGAGCTCGGCCGTCGGTGCATGATGGATCACGAATGGCGTCTGAACTCGGACGTGGCGCAAGGCCTCTTTCAGCGATGGGGAGAGCCTTGGTTAGATCTATTCGCCACCGAAGAGAACGCGCAATGTCATCAGTTCTGCGCTTTGGAATTTCCAAGGCGGCACTCGCTCGGAGACGCTTTTCGTCGCGAGTGGAGTTGCGGTCTATTGTACGCCTTTCCGCCTATACCACTTCTGCCCAGAGTGCTGAAGATCAAGCGCGACCGGGCACAAGTCATCCTTGTGGCCCCGGACTGGGCACAAATGTACTGGTATCCAGAGCTACTCAGTATGTCAGTCGATCCCCCGGTTCGTCTGCCTCTTCAGGAGGACCTTCTGTCGCAGCAGCAGGGGACGGTCCTCCACCTGTCCAGTCTCCACCTCCATGCTTGGAGATTGAGCGGCGACAGTTGAGGCCATTTGACTTGCCTCCTGAAGTCTAACGTCATTTTGGCAGCCATACAAAAGGGGATGATGGACGGAGCGTTTGAGCAAATAAAACACTCACCCACAGTCAACTGATCTGGGTTTAATCCATCACCATTCTTTAGCCCACTCTGCCACCCCAGTTCAGACATGGCTATATGCAAATTAGTCTGACCCTGTGCCTCATGGGAACAGTCCAGCCCGAACTGCCAAGCCATGTCTTCCCTGGACCGGAAACAAGCATCCTGGGACCGGTTTCGGATTCATAATCCTCATCAGCCAGGCTATCTTGAATCCAGTGGCCAAGTGAGCAAGGGACTCACGTCTGAGCATACCCTGCCACACTTAGGGCGAACAAAGCGATACAAAAGGGGATGATGGACGGAGTGTTTGAGCAAATCAAACACTCACCCCCAGTCAAATGGGGTGGCTGAGTGGGCTAAAAAATGGTGATGGATTAAACCCAGATCAGTTGACTGGGGGTGAGTGTTTGATTTGCTCAAACGCTCCGTCCATCATCCCCTTTTGTATCATTTTGGCAGCCAGGCGTCCCTCCACAAAGTCGGTATACGCCTGCAGGTGGAACAGATTTGTGGCATGGTGCACAGCAAAGGCTGTGGATCCTCTTGCTGCCCCTCTCTGAGGTTCTTCTCTTCCTTCTTTCTCTTGCCCAGCAGGGCTCTGCTCTGGGCACTATCAAGGGCTACCTTTCTGCCCTTTCAGCCTTACTACGGCTGTCTGATCAACCTTCTTTGTTCAAGTCCCCTATTGTAAATCGTTTTCTAAAGGGCATCACACACATGTTTCCTCCTGTTCAGTTTGTGATGCCTCAGTGGGACTTGAACCTTGTTCTTACATTTCTGATGTGTGCTCCCTTTGAGCCACTACACCACTGTCCTCTCCGCCTTCTTACTTTGAAGACTGCCTTCCTGGTTGCCATCACCTCTGCCAGGAGACTGAGTGAGCGAGCTCCAGGCCCTTTCTTGTACTCCTCCTTTCCTTTCTGTCCATCCGGACAAGGTTGTGTTGCGTGCTAAGCCATCTTTCCTGCCCAAGGTTGTCACGGCCTTCCACATCGGGCAGTCTATCACCTTGCCAACCTTCTTTCCGCCACCGCATCCCTCTAAAGAGGAAGAGCGGCTCCACCGTCTGGACCCAAAACGTGCGCTCTCATTCTATTTGGATCGCACACGTCAGTTCCGGGTGGACGACCAACTCTTTGTTGGTTACGTGGGCGCTAAGAAGGGGAAAGCGGTGCACAAGAGGACCATCTCCCGGTGGATCATCTTGTGTATCCAGGCATGTTACTCCTTGGCTAAGAAGGAGCCCCCTGTTGGATTGCGGGCTCATTCCACCCGAGCCACGGCGACTACAACTGCCCTGGGCCGGGGAGTGCCCTTACAAGACATCTGTCAGGCAGCTACGTGGGCCTCGCTGCACACGTTTGCGAGACACTACTGCCTGGACAGCCAAGTCCGGAGGGATGGCTTCTTTGGCCGTTCTGTCCTCCAGGACTTTCTGGTGTGATTATTGGTTCACAGACCCACCACCGGGGTTGGTATTGCTGGGGTATCTATTCTAAGGTAAGGAATCTATCACTAACGTGTCTCTTTCAGATGCACAAGTTACTACTTGTGTAACGATATATCTGTAAGAGACATTAGTTAGTGAGATTCCTTACCGACCCACCCATCCTCCCCGTTCTGCGAACCGATATTTAGGGTTAGGGTTTTCCCCTTCAGGGCCCTAGTTTCAATGGCACCAGTGTTGGTTTTTAACATGGCTCAGCGCTTCTGGCGCGGAAAAGCTGTGTCTAAGAACTGACGTCAGCACGTGGAGGCGGCGTCTAAGTACTCCGACGACGTCTACGCGGCGCCCACGACGCTGACGCGGAGCCACAGACTACGCCTACCGACGCGCAAGGGTACTGCTACGCAAAAAAATTCCAGATCCAGTCTGACGCCTGGGGATATTCTAAGGTAAGGAATCTATCACTAACTAATGTCTCTTACAGATAGCGTTCCACAAGTAGTAACTTGTGCTTTAATGCCTTACAGGTTTGAACGCTATAAACACCAATGGATAAATCACAACATGTACATGAAAACATGCACTTTTTGCATATCTACTGGCTTTTAAGCCTCATTACTGTATTTTTTTTGTCTTTTAAACCCCCACACCTGTTAAATACCGAAAGCTACTGGGCTAGCAGTCATGACTGATTATATTCAGAATCGCTTGAAACCATCTAATTTACGTTTTTATTCACATTTAAAAGTTGACCGGAAACCAAATGGCTTTCTGTCTGTATTCTGTAAAAAGCAGTCAAAATGGAAAACAAAGAGCTTAATCCTGACCTGCACAATACTGCTGCTTATTTATAAGGGCACAGTGTTAATCCTTCTGAATTATAACCTTCATCTCGCCACTCGTACTAAGTGTGCCTTAATAATCACTTAATAAAAACTTTTTTCTTTACATTTTTGGTTATGAAAGCATTTCCATATATGTTGAGTTCAGACTATACCAGTTGTAAAAAACACTTTTAATAAGTACTTCTCAATGCAGTGCTATAATGTCCCTATTGGTGTCAAAACTTCCACGGTAAAGAACAGTAGATGTCGTAGAACCCAGGATAATGTGCTACATGGCTAAAAACTTATAAGGTCCGAAAGGCATGACCTATTGGTTATGTCAATACTTATTCTGCAGTTGCAGGCATTACTTCTCCCAATCTGTCCTTGTTGAATGTTCATATGAGTGGGTGTTGGGCATACATAGCAGTAGTATTTCTGCCCACCAGATTTTGTATTTGAAATCATCATGTTGGTTTTGTGTGTGCAATTTTTATGTTCACATGGAGGAAAAAAGCAGGACATAAGTATTTGTTTGGAAATAATGTTTAACATTTTTTTATATAGATTGCGAAGGACATGGAGCGCTGGGCCAAGAGTTTGAACAAACAGAAAGAAAACGTCAAGAATTTCCAGCCATTGACTTCAAAGGATGAGGAAAGGAGAGAATCTGCGGCCGCTGATGCAGGGTTTGCCCTCTTTGAGAAAAAGGTAATGATCCGCACTCCCTGTGCTTCTTTGTAAGGTGGTTGAACTCCCCTGGTAGCATTTTTGCAGCGTGAATCTTTCTGAATTCACTATGCTGTGCATTATTCCGCGGTCTAGTGGTTGGGTCTGGAATCGTAGTCTTTTCTCTTATTTTTATTTTTTTGTAGCCCAGGTGGGTGTCGACTTCCCACCTTTTGGTGTCCTTCCTGTGAAACCGGTCCTTGGATGCTTGATTCCGGTCTCGGAAAGACATGGCTTGGTAGTTCGGACTGGACTGTTCCCATGAGGCACAGGGTCAGCTGATTTGCATATAGCCAGTGTCTAACCCAGGGTGGTGTGGAGTGCAAAAAAACGATGGATTTAGGCCCAGATCCTTGTACTGGGGTGAATTTATGACATTGTTCTACATTCTGTCCATCAACAGTGTTTTTTGCAACTTCTTGTGACGTCGGCACGCTTCCTGCGGAAGCTCCCACCCTTGGGCGCCATCTTCAGATTCTTTTTTCCGCCGTTGGGTCTGGATAGTCACCGTGAGGTTCCAGATTTTTGGGGAGCAAAGAGGAAAAAGACACGAAAACAGCAAAAAGGATTTGACAATACTTCTCCAAGCAAGACCACTGAACCAGGACGACTAAGAGGAAGGACTTCGACATCCAACTGAGAATGCGCACACAGGAGGCCCCCTGAGCACAGGAATGGACAAAACACCGATCAAAGTCTGCCACAATTGTCACCACAAGTACGCGCAGAAGGACCAGCATCCGGTTTGCAACCTCTGCCTGCTGGTTGACCACGAGAGCAAAGATTCCAACGCCTTCATTTTTACCCCGAAGACGCTCAGGGTAAGAGACAGAGGAGATCCAACTACAACATGCAAGGCCAAGTTCAACCTCCGTCGCTCCTGGACTTGGGCCTCTCCAGTGGGGAAGAGGACATCGCTGAGGGACCAGATGACTACACGGTCATAGAGACCGATGCGAAAACAACAAAGGAGGTAAGAGACCTCGAACCTGAAGACCCTGACAGACTCTCGAAAAACTGAGTCTGTCCACGAAAGGATCACTGGCACCGAAACATTAGACGGACGCAGCTGCATCCAGGGACAGACAGCCCAGCGGATCCTTTGAAAAGGACTCCCAGTCAGTGAAATCCCAAGACAAACCTAGGTAGTCTAAGCACATCCCCGAAAGGCACGCTCGACGCCGAAGGAAAAAGACCCGAAGCCCGCTTCGACATCGAAGAGATCTTCCGCGACCCTCGACGCCGAACAGACCGCCGAGATGGAGAGGAAGAAGAGAAGGCTTGAGGCCGAAATGGACAACATCCTCAAAGAAAAAAGGAGTTTGACGAACGGATGAAAAGGTTCACCATCACGTCTAAGCAGACGACCATTATCGAGGTAGAGGACGAAGAGGAGTTCAATGCCGAAGAGCTGCCGAAAACTCCGGAGCCCCAAGAACACCAAGAGGAAGAGGGCCTGTACTATTACGAGGGGGAAGGCGAGGAAGAACGACAAACAAGTTTGGGCTCAGCATCCTCGGTGGCGCAGGACCTGGACTCCGAAAGCCCGGATGAGGCCGTAGATACGTGTTCGAGGCATGTGGGCTGCTAAATTCATATCTTAGCATTAGATCGCCGCCTAGTGTTGGGCTCGGATGATTGCACATTGTTGTCCTGGAAGAGTCTTCGAAGTATCCTGAGATAGGTGGCTCCTCCCCTGGACTACAGTGCGCATGGGCATCGGCTCCATCCCCAGATTGTTTTTTTCCGCCATTGGGTTCGGATGTGGTTTCGACGTCTTACTGTCGGAACCAAGTAAAACTATCTTTTACCGGCCAAAAGGCCTCGATTTTCTTGCGTCGGTATTGTCTGCGCTCGGTCTCGAGTCTTCCGTCTCTTGAAGCCGGAATAAGCGGAGTTTTCTTCGCTTTCTAAACTTTGAGGCCTTCTCATCGCGACACGACAGCAAGCCTTTACGGACATGGAGCGGAGCCCGTTCAAGTACTGCCCGCTCTGTGGGTCTAAGTACCCACACATCGATCTACACCCTGTGTGTAACAAGTGCCTTTCACCGGACCACGACGACGGCAAGTGCAAGGCCTGTGCACAGTTCCGCTCCAAGAAAACTCTCAAGCTTCGGCGCGCGGTGCGCTTGGAAGCTAGGCAAGCGGCCCCGGATCCGGAGAACATCTTCGGCGACCCAGAAGAAGAGGTCCAGGGTCACCTTCTACAAATCTCCCCCTCACGGTCGGAGGTCGAGGCGGATCCGGGAGACGACGACGGAGTCGCGGGTCAGGTCCTCGAATACGTCGAAGAGGTAGGAGACGACGATGAAATTTATGGGGCCGCGGCGGACAGCTCTGCGGACGAGCTCTGCCCCGAAAGTTTCGAGGACGACCGGGACACGGGATCGCCTGTCGGCCTTACCCTGGACCCGTTGCCGCAAGCCACAGCCCCGCCTTCGGGCCCGGCTTCGGACTCACTTGCTGGGCACGATGTTTCGAAACCGAAACTGAAACCGTCGGGGTCGTCAACACCTAAAATGGCCGACCCGAAATCGAAACTGAAACCAAAGGACTCGAGTGTTCCTAAGATGGCTGCCGTGCCTGTGAAGAAGTCGGTGCCCGTCACCCCGTCGGCTCCGTCGACCTCCGGTCCGCAGAAGCCGAGGAAGTCGGTCGATTCCGATGCTCCGAAATCGAAGCCGACGCCCGAGGAAAGGGCCCCCAAGAAAGATGGTCGGCTCGGATCAGCGGCTCCGGCGCCGTCCAAGCCCGCCAAGGTCGGCTCCAAAGAGGCTACGCCCAAGAAGTCGGCGCCCCGGCCTCAAGATTCGGAGGACCCGAAGAAGGTTTCCGCGCCCAAACCGCACAAGGCCCGCGAGGACGTCGGATCCGAGGGACCGCTCAAAGCATCCTTGTCGGCGACGAAACCCACTGGCAGTGTACCGTCCCCCATTGCGGAGTCACTGCAGAGAATCAGGGAGAAGGCCCTTGCTCCATCGGCTCCGATGCCATCACCGCAGCCGCAAAAGGACGCTCCGGCTAAGCCTTCGGGGAAACTCCTTTTTCTCTTGCCACCCAAGGAGGCGCCGAAAGCGTTTTCGACGAAATCGGCTCCGAAGCAGGTTTCCTCACTGCCAGACCCTCTTCCACGTCGTGTACTCGACTCGGTGGACGATTCAGAGCATTTCATCG
Organism: Lissotriton helveticus; assembly: GCF_964261635.1. NCBI lineage: Eukaryota > Metazoa > Chordata > Amphibia > Caudata > Salamandridae > Lissotriton > Lissotriton helveticus. The sequence continues at coordinate 958,934,443 of NC_136070.1, read as the reverse complement.
ATGCTGCCACCGGCAAGCTGACCCTCTATAAACGGAAGATCACTTCGGAGCCGGTGGACCCCTACGTCATCCCGTTGAAGAAGAAGAGGGTGCCCCTTGACGCCTTAGGCCTCACGGAGCCGATTCAGCCTCCTCCTAGACGGAGCCCTACTCCCTCCCCAGAACAATCTGTGGGTGAGGAAGATGATGAGGATGAACAGTACAATTTCCCCATCGATGACCCTGATGTACAACCAGATTCATACGACGACTCTGGTGACCAAAACACCCAGGGTGCGGGCCAAGACCCGCAAACCTTTAATGCACGTGCATCCCCGACTGAGGACTCAGCAGGATTTCATGCACTAATTGAACGGGCGGCGGCCAATCATGATGTGGACATGCATGCCGACCCGGTTGAGGAAGACTTCCTTTTTGACACCTTTGCCATATCTGAGAGGACAGTAAAGACACTTCCTATGCTGAAAGGTGTTCTCAAACATGCTGGAGACATTTTTAAGGAGCCTACGAGGGCTAGAGTGGTCAACCCTCGCATTGAAAAGAAGTACAGGCCTGCTCCTGCGGACCCCGTCTACATCCGGGGACAGTTGCCACTGGACTCTCGTGGTTGCCAATGCCAGGAAACGTGCCAACTCCCAGACAACGGGTGAAGCTCCTCCCCCGGACAAGGAGTCCAAAGTGCTTGAGGCAGGAGGCAAAAGAGTGGCTGCACAGGCGGCAAACTTTTGGCGCATCGCAAATACACAGGCGCTCCTGGCGCGTTATGATAGGGCGCACTACGACACCCTAGAACAGGTTATACAACACCTGCCCCCACAATTCCAAGAAGGCACCAAGATGCTTATTGAGGAAGGAAAGCTAATATCAAACGCAGCCATCAAGTGTGCACTTGACGCTGCGGACACAGCTGCTAGGGCTATCAACACTAGCGTTATGCTGAGAAGACAAGCCTGGCTCCGCATCTCAGGGTTCAAGCAGGATATTCAGACGACAATTCTGAATCAGCCAGTCAATCCTGATAGTCTGTTTGGTCCGGATGTTGACACCACCTTAGAGAAGATAAAGAAGGACACGGAAACTGCTAAATCTATGGGGGCCCTGCAGTCCCAACAGTTTCGTGGCGGCAATTTTCGTCGCTCAGGTGCACGTGGAGTCACCAGAGGACAGATGGGTCAACAATCCCAGTTCTCCAAAGGTGGGGCGCAAGCCTCGTTCACTAAGCAGAACAAGGGAGGTTATAGGAACAACAGCAACAGAGGTCGCGGCAGAGGAAACAACAGCTCCCGCACCTCTACTCCAAGCAAACAGTGACTCTCTGTCACTGCCCCCCGACCACCTAACACCTGTCGGGGGGAGACTGCAGCAGTTCCTGCCCGTCTGGAGAAACATCACCACAGACAGGTGGGTGCGACAATTAGTTCAGTATGGTTATTGCCTAGAGTTGAAATCCACTCCACCCAACATCCCACCGAGGCAAAGGCCTATGTCCGCAGAGCACTTGCACTTATTGCAGCAGGAAGTAGTGGCGATGCTGCAAAAAGACGCAATCGAGCTCGTGCCGGTGGGGGAGGAAGGCACAGGGGTATATTCCCTGTACTTCCTTATTCCAAAGAAGGACGGTTCTCTCAGGCCCATTCTCGATCTACGTCCCCTCAACCTGTACATACTATCGGAACATTTCCACATGCTTACACTGCAGCAGATTCTTCCCTTGCTAAACCAGGGAGACTTCTTAGCAACCTTAGATCTCAAGGATGCTTATTTCCATATTCCACTACACCCGTCACACAGGAAATATCTCAGGTTCACTATTCAAGGCAGGCACTACCAGTTCAAAGTCCTACCCTTCGGAGTCACAACAGCCCCGAGGGTGTTCACCAAGTGTCTAGCGACAGTGGCGGCGCACCTCAGGAGGCAGAATATCCATGTCTACCCCTACCTAGACGACTGGCTCGTACAAGCCAAGTCGGAGCAACAGTGCGCCGCAGACATGTCGACTACAATTCGCCTGCTTCACGATCTGGGTTTCTCCCTGAACTACCCAAAATCGCATCTTCAGCCGGCACATGTCCGGCAGTTCCTGGGTGCTACGATCAACACCCTGACAGCCATGGCTCAGCCAAACCAAGTCAGAATCGACAGCATTCAGTCGCTGATCCAACGATTCAGACCACGACACTCCCTGCCAGCGAGAGTGTTCATGCAGTTGATAGGCATGATGGCCTCCTGCATCTTCATAGTCCCTCACGCACGGTTGCATATGCGCCCGCTCCAGGAGTGCTTAGCGAATCAGTGGACACAGGCTCGTGGGCAATTGACAGACCTAGTGTTGGTTACCAGTCGGGCATACGACTCTCTGCATTGGTGGACTCCACACAACCTTTGCAAGGGCCGACTGTTCCAAGAGCCTGTGCCGCAGATTATCCTGACAACGGACGCGTCTCTCCAGGGATGGGGAGCTCATGTGCTCACTTACACAGTGCAGGGACTATGGACGACGCAGCAACAGAAGATGCACATCAACTATCTGGAACTGATGGCAATCTTCATGGCGCACAAGTCCTTCATTGTACATCTGAGCAACAAGGTCGTGCTAGTCCGGACGGACAACATGACCGCGATGTACTACATTCAAAAGCAGGGAGGCACCCACTCGCCACAGCTGTCTCATCTGGCTCAGAGCATGTGGAAGTGGGCCATTCAGAGGAACATCTTCCTCATGGCAGAACACCTCCCGGGCAAGGACAATCAGATGGCGGATCTGCTCAGCAGATACAGCCATCAGATGCACGAGTGGGAGATACACCCTTCTGTTCTCCACCCGTTCTTCCAACAGTGGGGTCATCCGGAGATAGACCTGTTCGCAACAAAGGAGAACGCAAAATGCCGACTCTTTGCCGCCAGGTTCCCTCACCCACAGTCGCAGGGGAATGCGATATGGATGAACTGGTCAGGCAAATTTGCATACGCTTTTCCGCCAGCCCCTCTAATACCGCTGGTCGCAAGAAAGCTAAGGCAGCACTCCATGACACTCGTCCTGGTTGCTCCAACGTGGGCGCGCCAGGCTTGGTACACCACGTTCCTCGAACTCTCGGTGGTGCCGCATCAAAGACTGCGCCTCACACCCAGTCTTTTGACGCAGAACCATGGAGACATTCAGCATCCAGATCCACGACAGCTCAACCTGGCGATCTGGCTCCTGAAGTCCTAGAGTTTGGATACCTTAACCTACCTCCAGAATGCATGAGTATCATCAAGGAGGCGAGGAAACCTACTACTAGAGCATGCTATGCTGCTAAGTGGAAGCGTTTTGTCATCTACTGTACGTCCAATGACATCAACCCGCTAGATGCATCTATTCCCAACATCATCTGTTATCTGTTACATCTCTACAAGTGCAATCTGGCGTACACTTCCATTAGGATACATCTCTCAGCCATAGCGGCTTATCTTCAGAACAGGCAGCACCTCTCTGTCTTCAGGGTGCCCGCCATTAAAGCCTTCCTTGAAGGTCTGAAGAGAGTCATTCCCCCAAGAACTCCACCAGCTCCGGTGTGGAACCTCAACGTCGTTCTCACCAGACTGATGGGGCCACCATTTGAGCCACTGCACTCGTGTGAACTCCAATTCCTTACGTGGAAAGTGGCCTTTCTGATAGCTATTACGTCTCTGAGGCGTGTCAGTGAGCTGCAAGCGCTCACCATACAAGAGCCGTTCATTCAAATTCACCCAAATAGGGTGGTGCTACGCACTAACCCTAAATTCCTTCCTAAGGTGGTGTCACAGTTTCATCTTAATCAAACTATTGACTTGCCAGCATTCTTTCAAAACCCGCAAACGGTGGCGGAAAGAATGCTCCATACCTTAGATGTACGGAGGGCGTTGATGTACTACATAGACAGAACACAACCCTTTAGAAAGACGAAACAACTCTTTGTTGCCTTCGCACCACAACACAAAGGCAACCCAATTTCCAAAGCAGGGATAGCCAGGTGGATTGTTAAGTGCATCCAAATATGTTATCAAAAAGCCAAGCGCACTTTAACAATACCCCCCAGAGCGCACTCCACACGCAAACTGGGGGCATCCATGGCTTTCCTAGGGAACATTCCTTTAGAGGATATTTGCAGAGCAGCCACGTGGGTCACACCACATACCTTCACAAAACACTACTGTGTTGATGTGCATTCCAAGCAGCAAGCAGCTGTAGGACAGGCTGTTCTAAAGACACTTTTTCAGGTTTCTGCAGCTGGCACGGGCAACCGCCGCTGATGGAGGGACTGCTATGTATTCTATGCTAAGATATGAATTTAGCAGCCCACATGCCTCGAACTGAATATGCTACTTACCAGTATGCATCTGTTCTTGGCATGTAGGGCTGCTAACATTCATATCGCCCGCCCTCCTCCCCGGTGCCTGTCGCAGCTGCAGATATACTATTGTATTTATTCATTAGCATGGACATCCTTTACACTTTCACTCCATCTCCTGCCACAATGGCGAAAAACAATCTGGGGATGGAGCCGATGCCCATGCGCACTGTAGTCCAGGGGAGGAGCCACCTATCTCAGGATACTTCGAAGACTCTTCCAGGACAACAATGTGCAATCATCCGAGCCCAACACTAGGCGGCGATCTAATGCTAAGATATGAATGTTAGCAGCCCTACATGCCAAGAACAGATGCATACTGGTAAGTAGCATATTCAATCCTTCGCGGCCTTCGCCGCCAGATGACATTGCATCTACAATATGGTCATCAAACGCGGCAACAGCATATGGGGTGAAACTGGAGGAAGAAAAACCAAAAGCCTGCTTCCTCTTAGACACTGCTCCCAACACAAACTGAGTCCATTCCTCCCCATGCTCCCAAGTGTCCTGAACCAGGGAGGGAACCATTCAAGGAGCCCTCAATATGCAGGTCTGTCACACGTAAGCTAGAGAAGAAGTACAAACACTTATCTAAGGATCCACCATACATACAGGGATCAGTCACAGATGACTTTATCATTGCAGCAACAGCCAGAAAGAGGGCTAACATTCCCACAAACTCTGGCCCACCACCAGACAAGGAGACTAAGAGGGTAGATCTCACTGGGAGAAAAATAGAGAGGAATACAGCAGTCCACTGGCGCATTACCAACTCTAATGCCCTACTCAACAGGCATACGTACTAGCATTGGGAGGAGGTCGGACAGCTACTCAAACACCTTATCAACAGAGGGCAACACACCTGGTGGAGAAAGGCAAGAACATAGCAAACTCATGCCTAAAATCAGCCCTGGATGCGGCAGACACATCCAGCAGATTCATGATGATTGGGGTCACAGAAAGAAGACCTGCCTGGATGAGAATCTCCGGCTTCAAGCCGGAAGTCCAGAACAACATTCTGAACACTCCCTTAAATGGAGAAATCTTGTTCGGAGCGCCAGTGGATGAGAACCTGACTCACAACAAAATAAGCAAAAAGACCTTACACGTACTAAAAACGGGGATCAACAAACATGTAACACCAGTAGTAGGCAGACTAAAACACTTCTTCCAGGAGTGGAAGAAAATAACGACAGACAAATGGATACTGAACATCATACAGTTCGGATATTGCATAGAACTGGAAAAGAGGCCTCCAAACAGGAAACCAAAAAGAAAGGCACGCTCTGCAAAAGAACTAGCGCTACTACTGGAGGAAGCACAAGAACTTCTCAACAAGGAGGCGATAGAAACAGTACCATTCAAAGAAAGAAACCAGGGAGTGTACTCCAACTACTTCCTCGTGCCAAAAGTGGACGAAACATTAAGACCATCCTGGATCTACAGTTCCTAAACCAATATATAACTCAAAAATTCAAAATGACATCCCTACAAGAAGTCATCCCTCAGATAAGGGACTGAGATTTTGTCCACCGTAGACCTCAAAGATGTCTACCTACACATTCCCATGAACAGACAACACAAACATCTATTGAGATTTGCCATAGACTAAGCGCGCTACCAGTTCACAGCCCTGGCTTTCGGACTAAAATCTGCACCAAGGGTCTTCACCAAGTGCCTCGCAGCAGTAGCAGCGCACCTATGGAGGGAAGGGATTCATGTATACCCCTACCTCGACGACTGGCTAATAAAAGCAAGCTCCTACAAACTGTGCCAAAGACATGGACGCTGACAGAACTAGGATTTTCAATACACTGGCGGAAATCCTCTATGGAACCAGAACAAGTGAAGATCTTACTAGGAACACAGATCAACACCATACAGAGAAAGGTGTTCCCCAGCGACAAGCGAACACTTGCCCTGCTGAAGGAGACACGTCTATATCAGAAGGGGCGAGCTCTGACTGTGAGGACAGCAAGCAAGATCATGGGGATGATGGCGTCCTGCATACAAATAGTCCCCAACATACGACTCTACATGAGACCATTCCAGGAATGGCTCCAACAGCAATGGTCACAAGCTACAGGGAGTTGGGAAGATCTAGTGGTTGTAACACACACAGTGCAAGAGGAGATAGTGTGGTGGAACAAGGAGAACATAACAAAGGGGGAAGCCTTTAACACCACCAAACAGTGACCACCACCACAGACTCATCCCAGAGGGGATGGTGAGCACACATGAACCAGCTTAAGGTGTGGGGTCTGTGGACTCCCAACAGATGCGATCAAGCACATCAACTACCTAGAACTAAAGACCTTGTTCCTTGCCCTAAAAACCTTCCAGAAACAACTGTACAAGCAGAGTGTTGATACAAACCGACAACACAACAACAATGTTCTACATCAACAAACCGGGAGGAACACAATCAGTTGTACTATGCAACCTAGCGCAGGAGATTTGGAGATGGGCCATCCAACTAGAAATAGACCTCCTGGCTATACACCTACCAACCACTAGAGCATATTATGCAGCCAAGTGGAAACGCTTTGTAATACATTGTCACAGCAACAATATTAATCCCCTAGACGTGTCAATTCAACACATCATAGGATACTTACTGCACCTCCAAAGATGTAACCTAGCCTACACTTCTATTAGACTGCAGTTTCATGGGAAGACCAGTAACAAAGGGCACCATTGCACAATTGGTCGCACAAACTATACAATTCTGCCACAAGCAGGCAGGGCAAGAGCTACTAGGAGGGGCTCAAGCCCACTACTAGGATAAAGGGAGCAACAATAGCCTTCCTAGCAACACACCCATACAAGACATATGCCTGGCAGCAACATGGGCTTCAGTGCACACGTTCACTAAGCACTACTGCATGGCTATACAAATGAACGAGGAAGCACAAGTAGGACAGAAAGTGCTTTAACATATATTCAACAACCAACTCATCTTCCACCCAGCCGCCACAAACCACTACAGTCTATACACAGCATAGTGAATCCAGAAAGATTCACACTGCAAAACAAATAGTTTCTTACCTGTCGGTTTTGTTTTGCAGCTTGAAGATCTTTCTGGATTCACTAGCTAACCCACCTCCGCCAGAAAGATGAGGCAGGAGGAGAAGGGAATACAAAGACAAAATACAGCCAAACTCTTTAAAAGAGACAAATCAGGAGTTCCTTGAAAAAGAAGAAAGAACCTGAGATGATTGGAATAACAATGACCCAACCAGGAGAAAAAAAGAATCCAAAGATGGCGCCCAAGTGTGGGAGCTTCCGCAGGAAGCGTGCTGACGTCACAGGAAGGACACCAGGAGGGACACCAAAAGGTGGGACGTAGACACCCACCTGGGCTTCAAAAAAAGAGAAGACTACGATTCCGGGCCCAACCACTAGACTGCTGAATAATGCACAGCATCGTGAATCCAGAAAGATCTTCAAACTGCAAAACAACACCGACCGGTTAGAAACTATTCCATATTGACAGAGTGTCTGTAATAAAGCCTAGTCTGGAGACTTGCACTAGAAGCAAGTGTTGGATTGTGTGCATCTTGCTGCAGGTGTGCCTGGTGTGGCACGTGTTTGGGTTTATTCAGAACTTAACTCTTACCAGATATGTGCCATTTAAAACCTCTCACTTTGTTTGGACCACTGATGGTAATTGCCAGCACTACCAGGTAAAGGTGTTTCTCTTAAGACTCTTCAACCAGAATCCTAAGAAAATGTCTCTCCTATGTAGCAGCAATTCTCAGGACACAAGGGTGCCATTTCTTTTTATACTTTAACGATTGCTTGCGAAAAAGAAGCATGTTTGTGGAGTTCTGGGAGGAAGGGGTGCATCCAGCCCCTGTCAACTTCTTTCAAATCTCAGTTTTTCCTTAAACCACAATACAACAGTGTCCTACGCAAATGTCATTCTCTTCGTGGCAGCAAACCTTTCCTGCAATTCTCAGTTTATGCCGTTGATCAACAGGCTAAACTTCCACCGTTTCTTCAGACCCTCCATATTTCTGTTCTTCAATTAAGCGAAGTGACGTTTAATGTCCTCCACCTTAAGCAAGAGGCAGTCATGTATAGTTCACATCTATGTATTTGCAAGGGCTGATACTACACTGCCAGTCTCCGCATGAAGCCATTCCTACTATCTAGAACTGTCTATAACCCCACCACACGTTCCTCCCCGCCAACACAAAACAAAATGTCCACAGAGGATTTGTAACTTCTTCAGGAGATACAGGCCCTTCACTCCAAAAGAGCCGTAGATTCCCATGCGGCAACAATCCAGCAGAAAAGGGGTTGATACCTTGTACTTTCCTAGCCCCAAAAAGATGGTTCCTTCAGACCCATTTTCAATCTCTGACCCCAACAAATGAATTCTGTTGGAGCACTTCAACATGGAGAAAACTACAAGATGTTCTACCACTGCTCCAGATGGTTGACTTCATGACCGCCCACGATCTGAAGGACACTTATTGCCACATACCCATCCACCCCAGCTCATATAAGATACCTTGGAATTGTCGTGAGTGGACATTACCAGTTGAAATTACTTCAATTTGTGGTTACCACAACCCCATCTAGTGGTTAGGTCCGGAATAGTCTTTATTTTTTACTGTTTAGGGCGTAGTCTATCACCTTTTGGGGCCAGGCACGTTCCCTGTGTGACGTCAAACGACGCTCTGGAGATAGTTGTACATGGTAGGCATCTTCAGATTGTTTTTTCTGCCGTTTGATATGGAAGCAAGACTGGAAGCTCCGAAGAATTTTCAGGATAACCCTGAATAGTAGAGCGAAGTCAAAATTTAGAGTGGACTTCGACACCGCAACCGGAGATAAGAAAACTTAGGGAACGACCATCACAACAGAAGACGTCCAAATTCGACAAATGGTGAAGTAGGGGCCATGGAAAATACCCCCTTCAAGTTCTGCCCCGAATGCCAAGTTTGCTCAGTGCGACCCACACATGTGCAACCTCTGCCTACCAAAAAACACATGGACTGTGACGCCTGCACAGTGTTCCAACCAAAAACCTCCTGTGATTCTGGGCAAATCACTTAATCTCCCCGTGCCTAAAAATGAAAGTGTGTCCTCATGTAAAAACATAACTTGTGCTATGTAAAGCGCTCTGATACCTGATTCGGTTTGGGTCTAGTTCGCGCTATATAAAACTCTACAAAAAAAAAAAAACCCCTCCGAACGCACTGAAAACAGAGACCCATTACGCAACAGTGTCTCAGACTTGGAAGAAAACTTCTCTGAAGGACTCTGGCCTTTCGAGTGATGACGAAGATCAAGGAGTCCCAGCAGAATCGACACACTAGGGATTGGATGTCAAAATTCTGGAAGGAGACTGAGAACACACGCCCACAAAAAGGCAAGTGATACAGGGCAGAAGACTGATAAGGTAAACGGGCCACGAGAGCAAGGTGCAATTTAAGGCATCCCGACGCTAAAGAAAACTGCAATCGAAGGCCAGCCATGATCAAAAGAACCCCACGGGAACCTGCCAAAGGAAACGCCGACTGAAAATCGCACAAGACTTAACACGAACCCCCGAAGGGATGTGCAACCATGTCGCAATCAGAGGCATGCGCAAGCAAAAAAAGGAAGTCTCCGGTCTCCGATGCCAAGAGAACACCCCAAGTCGAGAAGAAGAAACAACTTGAGGCCAAAATGGCGACGCTCTTCCAGGAAAAAAAGTGTTTGACGCATCACTAAAGGAATTCCGAAGGTTCCAGTCACCAAACCGGACGTCTACGCCGAAGACCCCGAAGGGGAAGAAGAGGATATCCTCGAACCACCTCCAACCCCTGAACCTAAAGAGGAAGATCCTGAAGACTATATAGACACTCCTAAAGAGGAGAGAGCCTCAATTTGGAGGACCCATTGAATGACCTAGACGCCGAAAGTTCAGAGGAGGAGATATGTGTAGGAAGGTAGATCCCTGACTATGGTTGCCCCCAACTTTTTGCCTGGTGTTTTGCTGGTTTTCTGACTTAGTTGACCTGGGGCCCTGCTATTCAGGACCCCAGGCCCACTGCTCTCTCTGTAAAATGGATTCCATGTACCTTAGGTACATATCTAATTGGATACTGAGTCACCTTATCAGTCCCTGTACAGTGTACCTTAGGTGCCCAGGGCATAGGTGTACCCAGGGCCTACCAGGGGCTGCAGCATGTATTATGCCACCCCTGGCTGGCCATCCAAATCTGACACAACTGGCTGCACGACAGCTGGGGCAAGGTGGTGTAATCACCCTTTGCTTTAGATATAGTATACCTATATCTAACCCTAAAATGGACACATGTATTCCTATCAGTCACTCCTATGGCAGGCCTTAACAATCCTGAAGGCAGAGTGCTTGGAATCATGTGAGATAGTGCTCTGGCATGAGCTGAGCCTGTCTGCGGCTTTCGGGATCCATCCCTTAGCCGTTTCCATGATATTGCATACCATATACTCTTAAGTGCATTATAATCCTCGCGGTTATATGCCAACTCTGGTATCGCTTTATCAAAACATGTCGAGTAAGGTGTCATACGAATTGGAATACTAACCCCTCGCCAATTCTGGCGACGGGGTTAGCATTCCACCCTTCTAGAGGGACACGACATGTATGTAACCTGTAACCCCGGTTAAAGTTAGACAGAGCCTTAGCTCCACAAAATGGATGCTGCCACCGAGACACAAGTCTGCCCTCCTGCTGCTGGGAGTCCTCCCAGCCCAGGAGGCAAGGACAAAGGGTTTCCTGCCAGGGGCGGTGCCAGCACCGTCCCAGACAGGATTTTGTGTATCCTAGGTAGGCAAGGCTTTAGAGGAAGGTGACTGCAAGTGGCACCCCGGTGCTCACTGTGCATAGGCCGGCTGGAACCAGTTTCAGGGGCACTCCAGCCCCTCATCTGGGGAAAGCCCGCCAAAGGAGAGGGGTGTAACCACCCCCTCCTAGTCCCACCCATAGGGCAGGACTTAGTCGCGTGCCAGCCCCTTTTTGCAGGATAAAGGTAGGAACTGGCCCCCTTCCAAATCAGATCAATCTTTGAATCCTAAACCGACCTTCTACACGAAGAACTCAAGACTCTTCCCAAGATTTCTCCCTTGTGACTAAGGAGTAGTCACCCTGCAGCAGCAGGCACCAACCAAGCATCGCGGTTTGTTGCCAGTCTCTCCTCCGGATCAAGACTGCTCCAGCACGACGAGAACCGGCTTCCCTGGCACCTCTGACCTCAACCTACATCATCAGCCCAGCTGTGATCCGTGGGTGCGACGAGACCTCGAGGGACCGGCAATCTTCAGAACTGCACGACGCTTGTCCAGCACGACCACCGAGTGACCCTCGACTAAGTGCTTTGGGGTAAGAGAAGCCCCGACCCTGAGCAGCTCCAGCACCGAAGTGCAGCCCCCCTGCATCCACAAGATCTGCGTGGGGCCCTTCTGCTCTTTGCTGCTCACCGCGTTGTCCAGGTCACTTACCCGTTGGCTAGTGGCCCCCTCACGACGCTCTACGACGACAAACACCGCTGGTCTGGTTGCTCCAGACTGGCCCTTGCTTCCCTCCTTCAGAGAAGCACCCTGGACCCTCCTGGTCCACTCAAGACGCCATTTTAGGTCCACCGCGTGGGCCTTGCATTTGCCAAGACTTGTTGCCCAACCCTGGGTCCAGCGACGTCGACAGCAAGTACCTTTGTGGGACAGCTCGCACCTCCATCCTGGTCGCCGACAACGCCTCCTGGTCCGAGAGACTGCAGAGCCCAGCAGCGCCCACTCACCTGGTCGAGGTGACTTCGTCCGGTGCCATCCTGGTGCCCACCTAAATCACTGGCTAGTGATTCAGAACTTGGTCCCCTCTGCTTACAGGTTTCTTCTTCCCTGATCCAGGCTTGGATCACCACGAACTCCTTCACTGGCCGCCTGCCAGCAACTTCTTTCTTCAGGCTCCTGGATCTTCAACGAGGGTTTCCGACGCAACTTGAACCCTATGCAGCCGCAGCCCCTGGGCTAGGTAAACTGAGTACTCCGGTGCTCCAGCATAGTCCAACACCCTAAGTGTTCGGATCCACCCTTGTTTTCGACCCACCTAGTCGGGTTCGCCCGAGAACAGTAACTTTGTGAAGTACTAGTATCCATAGACTTGTTCCCGCATTACGCGTGAGAGTTCCCACTCTGCACACGGCGTCCCTAGGCCTCCTGCTTCTAATCTAAGGGTTCAGCATTGTAGGCCTAGCGTTTCTACAGTCTAGAAAAGTATTACTTACCTGCTAGTAACTTCGCATTCCACTTCTTGTGTATATGGTTTTTCGTGCCCCTCGGGCATTTGTGTAAATTGTGCGACTTTCAGTAATTCTTTAAGAGTTTTGTTGTGTGCTTAGCTCCCTGTCTCATAAAGAGCCAGGGTAGACTATTTATAAATAAATACACTTCATTTTTGATAACAACTTGTGTGGTGTCCTTTCACTTGGTGTTCAAGGGGTAATGTGATGGTAAAACAGCTGGCTGAACACGCCCTCTAGAGTCTTAGCCTTAGACTGCTCGTATCCATGCTACTAGGATAGCTGGTCTATAAGGTTGACTTACAACCAATCATCAATAAGGGTTGTTTGGACTGATACAGAGTGCTCACTAGAATAGTGAACATTATATATCAGGCCAACTTCTCACAATATGCTGCTATCCTTCGAAGGCATCACAACAAAATGATATAGCCTTCTACACTGACTAGTTAAGAGAGCAGCAGACACTTTCGGAGTTCCCCTGGAAGAGGAAAAAGGAGACACATGTTTCCTTCTAGAAACACTAGCCCCAGCCAACAAGGGGAGACCGTATCCACCAGGCATCTTAAACCAAGGCAAGGAGGTCTTTAAAGAACCAGCTTCAAGCAAGGGGGTAACACCAAGGGTTGAAAGTACAAAGACTCCTCCTACAAAGACTCCTCCAAAGACTGGAACGGCCAGGAGTAGAGCAAATGTACTCTTAAAACAGTGGACCACCTCCAGAGAAAGAAAGCAATGGACGGATATGGTGGGCAGAAATATGGAAAAGGAGGCATCGACAAAGCGACGCATCGCAAACTCTAATGCCCTGCTAGACAAGGACACCAGCAATGGGATGATCGAGGAGCTCATCAATAAGCTTCCTGAGGAGGACAAGAAAAGAGCCAAATCTATTGTCCAAGGAGGCAAAAACATCACGAATGCATGCCTTAAATTTGCACTAGATGCAGGAGACAGACAGCAGACAAATGTGCACAGGCACCACCCTAAAGGCATGCTTGCTTAGAATATCAGGATTTAAGCAGGAGGTTCCAACCTCCATCATTAACAGGCCTTTTACAGGAGAGGCACTATTTGGAAAGGAGGTAGACTGATCTCTCTAACAAATCAAAAAGGACAATGAAACTGCAAGAGTAATTGGAGCACTGCAGCAAAGAGGTACCTTCAAAAGAGGTGGTTTCAACAGAAAGCCCACAGTGAGAGGAACATTTGGCCAAGGACAGCAAATGTCACACCAACAACAAGGCCAAGGAAGTGGTCAACAGGCAAGCCAACAAAGTTACCAAGGTTGGCAACAGCTGAAGCAACCCTTTCAAGGAAGAGGCAGAGGTCAGCCCTTTAGAGGAAGAGGAAACGGCTCAAACAGACTCCCACAGGGAAAAAGACCCTCACTTCACACCAGTAGGGGGAAGAATATCGCAATATTTACAACAGTGGCAAAAAATAACCACAGACAATTGGATATTAGATTTGGTAAAATACGCGTATTGCATAGCGCTGACAAATATACAAAAATGTCTCAAGACAGAACTCCTGCTGTTAAATTCGGAAAGCAAAGACCTTCAATAGCAGGCAATAGAGCTGGAACCAAAACAAGACATTTTCAAAGGAAACTACTCCCCATATTTCATGGTCCCTACACAAAGGAACACACTACCAGTTCAAGGTACTCCCTTGTGGAATAAAATCCGCACTACGTGTCTTCAAGTGCCTAGCCACAGTCTAGCAACACCTGCAAAAGGAGGGAATGCATGTCTACCCTTACCTGGACAACTGGCTCATAAAGGCAAACACAAAACAAAAATGATCCAGCTACATTCAAACTGCAATCCACACGCTGCAAAAACTAGGTTTCTCAATAAATCCTCCACAAAGCCAGAAAGAGAAACTCTTGGGATCAATACTAGAACCAAAGAATGTGCATGCGTACCAGACGCAAAAAAGGATACAAGCGATCAAACAAGAAACCACGCTCTACTAGAAGAGTCCATCTCTGACCGCGAGGAGTCATGACACTTATGGGCATGATGGAGTCCTGCATCACACTCATCCCTCATGCGCCCCTTCCAGGAATGGCTGACCAACAACTGGTCTATGTCCTTGGAGTTGGGAGGATATAGTGGTTTACACACAAACTGCAAGCAGATACAATGGTGGGCGTCCAACAACATAACACAAGGCAGACCTTTCAAAATCCCAACTCCTTCTGTGAGAATCATTAGACGTAGCCCTCAATGGATGGGGTGCGCACTGCAAATAAAGTACGAGGTCAATGGAACCTGCAAAATTACATAAAACACATCAATTTCTCGGAAAAAACAGTATTCCTAGCATAAAGAATAATGTGTCTATGAAAGAAATTTAAAACAAAATATCAGTAAGGAATGAAATTAAAATATTTTTTATACCCAACAAAACTCTGATTCCATATATGTAATCTATAGTCACAATTTTTGGTTTATGTTTAGAGGAGAGATTTGGCAGTTATTAATTGAATGTTTGCTATAGTTCTTAATTTTCCCAATGATAGCATTGAAGGCGTTCCAGAAACACAGTCCAGGACAGTTTGTCTTGATCCAAACAGACACCATCACAATGTTCTACCTCAACAAACCGGGTGGTACGAAATCATTCCTGCTAAGCAAGCTAGCACAACAGATAAGGCAATGGGCAGTCTCTCAAAAGATCACTCTGCAAACAATACATCTACCAGGAGTATACAACACGACAGCAGATCTTCTGAGCAGGCAAAACTGCTCCCACAAGTGGGAATTGAAGCACAAGACAGTACAAAACATATTTAAACTCTAGGGAACACCAGTGATAGACCTCTTTGCAACAATACAGAACAAGAAATGCCAGTACTTTGCCTCGAGGTTTCATCGCCACCTGTCACCCTGTTGCTAAATGGGTCTGGGACATATGTATATGCTTTTCCACCAATACCACTAATTCAAAGAGTGTTGGAAAAGGCAAGACAGGCAGGGACAAATCTAATTCTCATTGCCCTGCAATGGCCAAGACAAACCTGGTTTTCAACTCTACTAGAACTGTCCAGGGGACAAATAATCAAAATCAGAGCGGACAAAGACCTGTTGACAATTCAACAGGGCCAAATCTTTCATCCGGAGCCAACAACGCTACACCTAGCTGCTTGGCACCTGAATACTTCGAGTTTGGTCATCTCAACCTCCCTCAACGAACAATGGAAGTTCTGAAAGAAACAAGAAAGCAAATATAAAGAAATACTATGCTGCAAAATGGAAGTTCTACACCACTTGGTGCACAGCTAACAAGCATATAAACTCAATCAACACATAGGAAACGGTGATCATATACCAAACTCCTCTCCTAGACCGTCACATCAACTACTCAAGCATAAAAGTGCATCTTGCTGCCATCATAGCGTATACCAGGGGAAGAACATGCAAAAGCTTCACAAGACCAGTCATAAAGAGATTCCTTGAAGGGTCTAAAAGAATTGCTCCTCCTAGAACAGCTTCAGTTCCCATGTGTAGTCAAAATACGGTGCTCACACAACTTATGACACAACCTTTTGAACCCATGCATAAGGCAGAACTCAAAACACATCACATTAAAAACAGCATTTCTTATTGCCATAACATCCTTATGGGAGAGTGAGTTACAAGCATGAACAATACAGGAACCATACATGCAGATCCACAAGGACAAAGTTATTTTAAAAACTAATCGACAGTTCCTGCCAAAGGGGATATCCAAATCAAAGTATTCTCCTTCCGGTTTTCCAGTAGGAGTAGTTTTGCAGCTTGTTGAGTTTTCTGGATTTACATGCGACCAACACGGCCTCCCCTACAAAGAATACAAACAGGTGGGGAAAAATTATGAGAATTATCTTAAGGAACATCTAAAGGACTGGAAATTAAAGAGCAGAAAGATGGCTACCATCCACAACGACCTCCAGGGCGCTGTCTGATGTGTCACAGGCGATGTACCTGGCACCAAATGGTGGTCAACAGCGCTCTAAACAGAAAGAAAACAACTATTCCGACCCAACCACTAGATGGCCGAATAATGCACAGCATGTGAATCCGGAAAATCAGACAAGAACCACCAGAAGAGAAGAACCAAAGAAGCTGTGCTGAACTAAGAGGACACCCACTGTCATGCCCCAGCCCTACCGGCCTTTCTCCGTCCTGCCCCCTGAACCTGCTTCAGTGAATTCCCAGTGTCCAGCAGCCCCCAAGAAGTCTTCATAAATCAAGACTTTGTGGGTGAGCAAATCCAGTGCTCACAGGTTGACTTTGTGGGTGAGCAAATCCAGTGCTCACGGGAGACAGACTCTGGTTCTGGCCAAATCCGCGAGTCTGCACTACTCTGTACCAGACGCCCACAGCCTGAGTTAGTGGCCCAACACCCCAAGGGGGTCTCCCTGGTGATCCTGACCTGCCTCAAATCTCCATTCGATGCCTGCAGCCCCTTTCTGGAGAATATCACCACCCCCACCCCCGGAGCTAGTAAGAAAACCTGCCGCCTAAAGACACCCCTACACCCAATGCCCCACGGCCTTGGGTGACCCAACCGATTATGTCCCTGCATCCCCAGGCCTCCCAACTTACCTCTCCAACTGGTGGTCACCTCCATAAGGTCTTCATCCCAGTGCCTGCAGTGTTTGTTGCAACCGGAGAATCGCCATTGAAAACAGAGCACCCAGCGCCAAACCTGCACCCGGCTACCCTAGTGCCGCTGAGGGTGCTTTGGGAGTACATATTTGACCCTGGGAGAACCCTGCTTCTAACCCCAGAAAACCTACTCCCACAACCAAGTCCTTCCATAGGTTTGCATTTACTTAAAAAAAAGTATTGCGTTGGTTTGTTTGAGAACTTGAAAAACTGCAAATCAACAAACTGTATTGCTTACCTTTTTGGCTAGGAGATGTCCCAGTGTGATCTTTAGGCTTCTCACACTGGTTAGTAAAAGTAACATAAAAAGTAATCCAATATTTTTAAGTAATGTTCGTATAGCTGACGACTGTAAGCAGCAACATGGTCCACACCACACACATTTACCAAACACTATTGTGTGGATGTTAGTACAGTAACAAGCCAATGTAGAGCAAGCAGTGCTAAAGATACTTCTTAAACAACTGTAACAACTACCGGTTAACCACTGCTTTGGAAGAATACTGCTATATATTCTATGCAAAGCATGTTTATCTACAGCACAAATGCCTCAAACGGTTTGTTACTTACCCAGTAAGCATCTGTCCTTTGCATTTAGAGCTGTAGATTCACATGCACCTTCCCACCTAGTTGGGCACTTATAGTTTTCAGTTCTCAGTATTTACATTACATACGCATGGACATCTCTGTATACACTCGCTCCATTCTCACCCTCTTTCGGGAAAACAATCGAACAATGGAGTTTATGCCCATGCGCACTATCACTGAAAGGAGTTGCCTTACCTCATGACTGTAAAAGACTTCTTAGAAGAAAAACTTGCAAACATCCTAGATGGCAGGAGTATGCAAAGCATTTGAATCTACAGCTCTACATGCCAAGAAGCATTATCATTTTCTTCTGTCCTAGCACCTAGGCTTAAAATGTTAATTTTGTTTTGTTCTAAAATGTCTCCGGTGTCTAAAAGACAAGGGACTTGGTACTTCAAATACTGTCATTAGACGATGGGATGCCCGGGCGGGTGACTCTAGGGTTATCCTTAAGTTGAGGTTTTTGTTTGCTCTCTGCGGTCTTTGACACTAACTTTAAATGTTTTTGTTTGTAACATTTTCAGGGGGCTCAGGCTGACAGGCAACTAGTGATGCCAGAGATGATGACGCTAATTAAGAATGGTGAAGAAGAGAATACACTTAAAGTGAGGCTACTGTTATACTGCTGTATTTTTCTTCAATGATTTTGATTTGATGTATTTAGACATATAATCTAGCCTTTCCTCACCACTTTATTCAATATAATCTAAGTATTTAATTTGATAACTAACCAGACATTTTATTGGACCTCTGGGTCGAGAGCCTGCCACTCTCGGGGATCTGAAACTATGCACATCCTGGGACGAGGTGCCAAGCCTTCTCCCCCAGAATGGGCAGGGTCCACAAAGGGTGGACCCTGCCCATCCTGGAAGCAGTAAATCACTGGACTCCTCCAGCCATTTGCTGTTTCCAGCAACTGGCCCCCACTTTGGGTGGGAGAATTGGCAGATAACACCAAGTGAGGAAGGGAGGTGTGCCCACCTTTGCCAACCCCACCCCTTAGGTGGGGGAGGCAAGGTAAAGCACAACCTTGTTACCGTCTTGCCGATCGGGGGTGGGGGCTCATTCAACTAGAAAGGCATATGCTGCCCTCCCACTGGATGGTGGCATAAGGGTTGTACCCACCCCCAGGAAGGGACCCATTGGTTCCGACCTTTACTTACCTCTAACGCCCCTTAATCTAGTATTTGGGGCAACCCCGAACCTTGCCTCCTCGGACAAGAAGCAACCAGCGGAAGAAAAGGACCAAAGAAGCTGTGCTGAACGAAGAGGAGGATGTCCACTGAATTGGTCCCAGCCCTACCTACCTGTCCCCACCTCAAACCTGCTCCAGCGAAATCCCGGTGTCCTGCAGCCAGGAGCCCCATGGAGCCCGGAGAACCTGCCCTGCCTTCCCAAACAAAGACTTAGTCTCCCATGAGCACCAGATTTGCTCACCCACACTGGCTAAATCTGTGAATCTGCACCAGACTCCTGTGGCCCAACACCACGAGGAGGTCTCTCGTGTGTTCCTGGCCTGTGATCTGGTTCTCTCTGACCTCCCTCAAATCTCCAATCAATGCCTCCCCCCCCCACCCCCCGAACCGCGACTGGAGCTGGTAAGAAAGCCCAACGCCTAAGGACTTCCCTGCTCCTGAAGTGCCACTGCCTTGGGTTGCCCAACCGACTGTGTCCCAGCATCCCAACTTCTCCAGCCTGTGGTCACCGCCAGTGGATCTTCGTCCCTGAGTCTGCAGTGTTTGTTTCAACCGGAAAATCCCCATTTGAAAACAGGGCACACAATGCTAAACCTGCACCGACTGCTGCTTTGGGTGCACTTTGCGTGCTAAACCAGATCCCCCTTTGCCCTGAGCCTAACACCTGGAGCTTTGCTCCCACAACCTTGTAGCCTTCTCGTGAGCAGCCACCAACCGGAAGCCCCCTATCCCCATTGGATAACATTTGGCCTCAGCACTCGTCTGCCGTAGTGCCACTGAGGGTGGTTGAAGAGTGCATCATTGACCCTAGAGGAACCCTGGTGCTAACCCCAGAATACCAACTCACAACAAAGTACTTACCTGTAAACCGATAACGCTATTTCCTACCATAGGATTGCATTGGCTGCTTTTCTTTGAAAAATCTGGTGTGGAGTTGGTTTGTATGAGATCTTGAAAAACTGCAAACCTACATAAACTCTATCACTTACCTTTTTGTCTAGGAGATGTCCCATTGTGATATCTAGGCATATCGCACTGGCTAGCAAAAGTAACTTAAAGTGATCTGCACAGTAATCTGTAAAGTAACTGAAAAGTAATAAACTGCTGACTACATCAACTACTGCATTTGAACCTGCATTCAACTGTATTTCAAGGTGCGAAACCTGCAGTGATATTTCAGTTACCTGCACCAGGCTTGGTTCTAGAAATAAAATAACTAAATATTTTTAATACAAATTGGTTCGCATTCAGTCATGTGTGTGACATTTCTTGCCTTTGTGTACAACACAACCCTCTTATGAAGCCTTACTGCTTGCCCACACTACCACAAATGGAGAGTAAGGTATTCTCTACTTAAACTCTGTGAGCCTTAATGGAATCCACTGGACTCTGTGCACACTATACCTTACTTTGGTCTAGTATATACAGAGCCAGCTTCCTACAATCTGTTACTGCCAATTTGATTACACTGCTTAACTTTTCCTTTAAAAAAAAGTGTTTTGGACCCTGCATATCTGTTAGACAAATATCAAATGGGCTGGGACGGTTGCTTGGAAGCCCTTTACTCGAAAGTCAGAAAAGGCCGATATCTGGGCCCAAGAGCCCACATGGTGGAGATTTGGCGCCAAGCTAATACATGTCTTGGCTGGTCGGATGTACTGACTCAGGCCACCTCATTATGGTTCACTCAAAAATTAGGACTACTATATAACCAACCCGGCTTTGATAGATGGGGCACTATTGGGATTTCCACGATAGGCCACCTAGTGAAAAAGGGAACAATACTAACATTTGAGGAATTAAGGGAGAAATACGAACTTCCTCAGGGCTGGAGGTCTTCCGCTATCTACAGGTCCGTCATGCCCTTAAAGCAGTACTCTTAGGCAGTTCTGGGGTTATGCTTGCAAAGATGGGGAGTAGACAAGATACTTTGTGTCTCATCCAATATCAGGAGGCAACCTTTTACCACACTATATGGGAATGTCCCTAAATACAAGCCCTATGGGAAAAGGCGACAAGACACAGCACTAGGAAAAGAGATTAAACGAGCACCACAATTAGGGCTCCTTAATATATGGGAGGCGACAGACCCTACAGAGGTGGAGCAACCATATGCTACCCTGGGATATATTTTGGTGAAAATTGCAATGAAGAGGGGGATGGCAGAGGGGCCATCGTCGAAGAGTTGGGCAAGGAAACTAGACCAATTTATGATAGCAGAAAAGGAGGTCTTCGAGTCCAGAGGTTGTCCTAAGACATGGGATAAAAATTGAGCAAATGGAACACGCACCGGGGGGAATTATGTATCTCGCCTACCATGGAGATGGGGGATGAGAGAACCGTGGGGATAGTATAGGCATAAGTGGCTGATCTAATAAATTCTGATTATATCCAAAACACAGGTTGCCCTTATGGAGATGCCACACACATCGGGGATATGCACACAACACCGCAGGCAGCCATGAGATTGGCAGGCCGCAGGCATTTCAGTGGCCATACCAGTTTCGAGCTATTTATAGCTCTTGATCACTGGCGGCAATGAAGCAAAAAGTTAGAACACCTAATTTATTGCACATTAAAGTCCCGCCCCTATGGGCGTCACAAAGCATGATGGTACTTGTGGTAGGACTTGCAGTTCTTTATGCAAGTGGGCTCTGCTCTTGCTTTAAAGTAAAATAATGTTCCTTGTAAGGTGAAAGGCGCTGACAGCTTACTTTCCTCTGTGGCCGGCCAACCTCATTGCTGCCTGCGGTGTTGTGTACGTATCCCCGATGTGTGGCATCCGCATCTTAAAAAAAATAAAAGTTTGAAAATGTGGCTATCTGCTATGTATTAAATTAGTGACTATTTGGGATATAATTTGTTTTTCAAAAAATAAAATTTGCACAATGTTTTGCCTTTGATTTATTTATTTATTTTTTTACAATTTTTTTTAATGTGTACTAGTTTACGGAAACGCATGTTAGAAGTGCTCTGGGATGCCACATGCTGGACATTTAAGTGCTAGATTTTGTTAAGTAGCTTGCTATTTGTTTTTCAGGCTTGTGTTCATTACTGAACTATAATGCTAATAAAACATTTTCCTTATTGGTTTTCCTATGTAGCTGGGATTGGTGGCTGCCTACAGTGGTGATAGTGATAATGAAGAAGAACCAGATCGATTAACTGAAGTCGATGAAGACAGGTGGGCAGATTTGAAGAAGATGGCTTGCCTCCTTTGTAGACGCCAGTTTCCAAATCGTGATGCGCTAACAAGACATCAGCAGCTGTCCGATCTTCACAAGGTAATAAAAATGGAGACATAAATAACTAGCAGTTATTTGTAGATTGGTAAATTGCCTTACATATTTATTTTCATGCCATGAACATATAGGATAACATAACCCTGCTGTGCATTGTAAGGATGTTGCTAGTAACATGCGGCATATAGAGAAAAAAAGACAGAAGGCGGAGTACTTTTATAAGGTTTTGGAACTCTGTGGGGACTTGAAAGATCTTAGTATGGAACAGAAGGTATTTTTTCCCTTCTGCTTTATGGTCATATTACCCTTCCCACAAACTTCGTAAAACCTTGGTGTCTTAATTTTACATGCAGAATAAAAGCATGGTACAATTATACACCCCAAAACGTGGTGGGTGTTTTTTGCAAAAACATGTAATCTAAATCAGATTAAAAATGTTTCATATTGGGAAGAAACAGATCTTTTTTTGGGATCGATTTATAGCATGGAAAAAAATAAACATGTGGTCCTAAATAGCCTGTATTCTAAGTGTTTTGGCTGCAGATATACAAGCTTATGTGTACTCTTGTCATCTAGTGAGGCCCAGACTCTGCAAGTTTTTCCTTGGAGACTTTTTATGATCAGTGTTGTAGTTTCTTCTCCCCCCCTCGAATTATTGCGCGCGTTTCACAGCTCCTTTGTTGGAATGTTTTTGTTTTAGGTGTGTGTGGCTGTAGACCCATGCTTCGCACAAGTCCACCATCTAGTGTTGTGCTCGGATGATTGCAAGTTGTTTGTGTTCTAATGAGTTTGTCGCGTCCCAAGGCTGACTTTCGAAAATGCACATGTGCACCGACTCCATTGTTACTTTCTGCTGACTGGTTCAGATGTACTCTGGTGCTCCGGTTCAAGATCCTTTCAGGCTCCCTTCGGATCGCAAGTAGATCCTTTAACTCATTGGTATTGTCTATCACCGAAAGGAGGAGTCACCTTACCTCGTGACTGGGAAGACTCCTTGAAGAAACCAACGTGCAAACATCCTGACACAACACTAGATGGCAGGAGTATGCAAAGCATGTGAATGAGAATTTGCCTAGCCTTCGTGCTGGTAAGTTCCAATTCTATTAAGGACCGTCTCCTTAGCATATAATACAGTACATAGAAGTAGAATACAGTGCAGAGCAACAGCAGTCATAACAGCAAAAACTTCATGAATGCGTTACTTGCATTCCATACGCGGAGGGTCCACTTCTTGGAAGTCAATGGGGGGATAATCCTCACCTCCGAGTCCTTAATAGAATTGGAACTTACCAGCACGAAGGCTAGGCAAATTCTCATTCTATGGCAGGACTGGAGGCTTCGGATTATGCCAGTTCAAAAGCTTGTGGACAACCAGCCGAGCCACTTCCAACACTGGCTTAAAATAGAACCTCTTGAACGTGGAATCTGAGGACCAATCGGCCGCCCTCATCGGATCCTCTAGCCGAGCCCCAAGGGCGAAAGCTTTGGAGGCTATAGCTCCTCTTGCTGTATGAGCTCCAAATTGTTTGAAATCAATCCCCGCCTCCTGCATCACCCAACGCACCCATCTGGCGATTGTTGGGGAAGAAACAGCCTTGTACGGTTTCCGTAGGGCAATGAGAAGTTGTCTTTCGCCCGGAGGGTGAGTGTCATCAGTCATCTTCGTAAGCACGGAGGCACTGCACGACACACAGTTTAGGGGAATTTGGAAAAGCCGAGTACGAAATAACCTGCTCACTGTGAAAGACATCCCATCCGCGGAAAAAACTCTGGCCCGGGATGTCGAGAGCTCGTGCGTCCGAGAACCGCCTGCAGGATATCGGGCACAACAACATCGCTAATTTAGCTGTAAGTTCTTTACGAGAAAGAAACCTGTTCGTCTGCCAAGAAAGAAACAAATTCAAAACCCTGTTTACGTCCCACAGGACGGAGTAGCGCGGTTCAGGCGGCAGCGAGAGGCGGATCCCTCTCAAAAGTCTGCACACCAAAGGGTGCTCCCCAATCGGGGAACCCTGCACCAGGTCATGTCCAGCCGAGATTGCAGAATGGAAGGTATTGATTGATCGATAGGCCAGACCCTCTTCCGCCAAATCGGCCAGGAAGTTAAAGGACATGGGCTAAATCTGCCCCCATGGGATCGAAACTGTCGCACACACCAGCGATGCCATCTATGCCATGCTGATAGATATCTCCTGGTCGTGCCATCCGCCCAGGCCTTAGAGCAGGTCCTCTGCTTTTCGCAAAAGGCCTAGGAGCGTCCAGCAACGCCGAAGATTCTCCTGAACTAATCGTGGGGAACCCAGTCCAGATTGAGGAGAATGTGAGGAGAGTGGAGGAGTAGGATTGGAAAATCCCAGGAAAGTTCCAGTATAACCGGAAACCAAACTTGAGACCTCCACCATGGCGTAATCATCACACCCTGCGCCGACTGGCGAAGCAGCAACGCTGATACTCGCGTTATCATTGAAAACGGGGGGGGGGGGGAACCCATACCCCTGCTTGCCCGACCAGTCCTGGAGGAAAGCATCAGTCGCCTCCGCAGATGAGTCCGGGCGCCAACTGAAATACCTCGGAAGCTGGTGGTCCAGGCGCAACGCTGAGACGGGACCCCACCAGTCCATCAGCCGGGAGAACACCAGCGGATCCAGCTTCCATACGCTGGCATCCAAGAGGTGCCGGGAGTGCATCAGCCGGGAGAACACCAGCTGATCCAGCTTCCATACGCTGGCATCCAAGAGGTGCCGGGAGTGCCAATCGGCCACCTCGTTCTGCCGACCCGGCAAATACTCCGCCCTGACTGACACATGATGGTCCAGGCAAAAGTCTCTCGCAAGGTCCGCTAGCATCCTGGATCTGGTGCCACCCAGATGGTTGATATATCAGACTGCCGACACGTTGTCCTTCCGGAGGAGGACACAGGATTGTACTCTGTCCTTGGTCCAACACTGGACCGCAAAGGACCCCGCTAGCAACTCCAAGCAGTTGATATGCAATGATTGCTCGAGGGCGGACCAGGCGCCCCCTGTGGAGAAATCTCCGGATCTGGCTCCCCAGCCCGAACGACTGGCGTCTGCCTCTATCACTGTCTGGGGCGGAGCCAAAAATCGCACTGCCATTCCAGGCTTCCATGTGCGTCAGCCACCATTGCATTTCGTCCCTCACATCCTCCGACAATGGAATCAGCTGAGAGTACGTTAGACCTTTCCTGAGATGGTATGTCTTTAGACGTTGCATGGCCCGGTAGTGAAGAGGGCACGGAAATATGGCCTTAATCGAAGACAACAGGCCTACCAACCGCGCCATGTGTCGCAATGATATTAGTGGCTTCGCCAGGGTCTGGTGCAACTCGTGCCTGATCTTTGCCATCTTCCTGGCGGGAAGACTCAAGGTGGAAGACACCGAGTCTATGTTGAACCCGAGAAAGGTTGCGCACTGGACGGGAACCAGAAGGAACTTCTCGTTGATAACAAAGCCCAGACCCTGAAGCAGGTCGACCGCAAACTGCAGCTGGGACGCTAGCCGCTCCGGACACTGGTCCATGAACAGCATGTCGTCCAGGTACACTATCATTCTGATACCCTGTGCCCGCAAGGCCTTCACCGCCGGACGCAACTCCTTTGTGAAGCACCACGGCGCCGAGGAGAGCCCGAAAGGCAGCGTGGTGAACTCGTAAACCTGACCGTCCCACCTGAACTGGAGGAAACGATGGTGCGGAGTGTGAGAAGTTGGCCTGATATGCAGTGCTCACTATTCTAGTGATCACTATGTATCAGTCCAAACAACCCTTATTGATTGGTTGTAAGTCAACCTTATAGACCAGCTATCCTAGTAGCATGGATACGAGCAGTCTAAGGCTAAGACTCTAGAGGGCGTGTTAAGCCAGCTGTTTTACCATCACATTACCCCTTGAACACCAAGTGAAAGGACACCACACAAGTTGTTATGAAAATAAACAGATATTTATTTATAACAAGAGTACCCTGAACTCTTTGAGTCAGGGAGCTAAGCACATAACAAAACTCTTAAGAAAATACTTTAAGTCGCACAATTTACACAAATGCCCTAGGGGCACGAAAAACCATATACACAGTAAGTGGAATGCGAACTTGCTAGCAGGTAAGTAATACTTTTCTAGACTCAGGAATCGCTAGGCCTACAATTCTAAACACTGGGATTAGATGCAGGAGGCCTGTGGACGTCGTGTGCAGAGTGGGAACTCTCACGCGTAAGGCGGGAGAAGTCTATGGAGGCTAGCAGTTGCAAAGTTACTGTTCTCGGGCGAACCCGACTAGGTGGGTCGAAAACAAGAGTGGATCCGAACACTTAGGGTGTTGGACTATGCTGGAGCACCGGAGTACTCAGGTTACCTAGCCCAGGGGCTGCGGCTGCATAGGGTTGAAGTTGCGTCGGAAACCCTCGTTGAAGATCCAGGAGCCTGAAGAAAGAGTTGCTGGCAGGCGGCCAGTGAAGAAAGTTCGGAGTGATCCAAGCCTGGATCAGGGAAGAAGAAACCTGTAAGCAGAGGGGACCAAGTTCTGAATCACTAGCCAGTGATTTGAGTGGGCACCAGGATGGCACCGGACGAAGTCACCTCAGCCAGGTGAGTGGGCGCTGCTGGGCTCTGCAGTCTCTCGGACCAGGAGGCGTTGTCGGCGACCAGGATGGAGGTGCGAGCTGTCCCACCAAGGTTCTTGCTGTCGACGTCGCTGGACCCAGGATTGGGCAACAAGTCTTGGCAAATGCAAGGCCCATGCGGTGGACCTAAAATGGCGTCTTGAGTGGACCAGGAGGGTCCAGGGTGCTCCTCTTTTGGAGGGGAGCAAGGGCTAGTCTGGAGCAACCAGTCCAGCAGTGGTTGTCGTCGTGAGAGGGCCACTAGCCAACGGGCAAGCGACCTGGACAACGCGGTTGGCAGCAAAGAGCAGAAGGGCCCCACGCAGATCTCGTGGATGCAGGGGGGCTGAACTTCGGTGCTGGAGCTGCTCAGGGTCGGGGCTTCTCTTACCCCAAAGCACTCAGTCGAGGGTCACTCGGGAGTCGTGCTGGACAAGCGTCGTGCAGTTCTGAAGATGGCCGGTCCCTCGAGGTCTCGTCACACCCACGGATCACAGCTGGGCTGATGATGTAGGTTGAGGTCAGAGGTGCCAGGGAAGCCGGTTCTCGTCGTGCTGGAGCAGTCTTGATCCGAAGGAGAGACTGGCAACAAACCGCGATGCTTGGTTGGTGCCTGCTGCTGCAGGGTGACTACTCCTTAGTCACAAGGGAGAATCTTGGGAAGAAGTCTTGAGTTCCTTTCGTGGAAAGTAGTTTCAGGATTCAAAGATGATCTGATTTGGAAGGGGGCCAGTTCCTACCTTTATCCTGCAAAAAGGGGCTGGCACGCGACTAAGTCCTGCCCTATGGGTGGGACTAGGAGGGGGGTGGTTACACCCCTCTCCTTTGGCGGGCTTTCCCCAGATCAGGGGCTGGAGTGCCCCTGGAACTGGTTCCAGCCGGCCTATGCACAGTGAGCACCGGGGTGCCACTTGCAGTCACCTTCCTCTAAAGCCCTGCCTACCTAGGATACACAAAATCCTGTCTGGGACGGTGCTGGCACCGCCCCTGGCAGGAAACCCTTTGTCCTTGCCTCCTGGGCTGGGAGGACTCCCAGCAGCAGGAGGGCAGACTTGTGTCTCGGTGGCAGCATCCATTTTGTGGAGCTAAGGCTCTGTCTAACTTTAACCGGGGTTACAGGTTACATACATGTCGTGTCCCTCTAGAAGGGTGGAATGCTAACCCCGTCGCCAGAATTGGCGAGGGGTTAGTATTCCAATTCGTATGACACCTTACTCGACATGTTTTGATAAAGCGATACCAGAGTTGGCACATAACCGCGAGGATTATAATGCACTTAAGAGTATATGGTATGCGATATCATGGAAACGGCTAAGGGATGGATCCCGAAAGCCGCAGACAGGCTCAGCTCATGCCAGAGCACTATCTCACACGATTCCAAGCACTCTGCCTTCAGGATTGTCAAGGCCTGCCATAGGAGTGACTGATAGGAGATCTGTGTGTCCATTTTAGGGTTAGATATAGGTATACTATATCTAAAGCAAAGGGTGATTACACCACCTTGCCCCAGCTGTCGTGCAGCCAGTTGTGTCAGATTTGGATGGCCAGCCAGGGGTGGCATAATACATGCTGCAGCCCCTGGTAGGCCCTGGGTACACCTATGCCCTGGGTACCTAAGGTACACTGTACAGGGACTGATAAGGTGACTCAGTATCCAATTAGATATGTACCTAGGGTACATGGAATCCATTTTACAGAGAGAGCAGTAGGCCTGGGGTCCTGAATAGCAGGGCCCCAGGTCAACGAAGTCAGAAAACCAGCAAAACACCAGGCAAAAAGTTGGGGGCAACCATAGTCAGGGATCTACCTTCCTACACGGAGGGAAAATCGGAACCGCCAAGTAAGCGTCTTTTAAGTCGAGCCTGACCATCCAATCGGACGGTCGCAACACATCTCTCAGGAGGTGAATCCCCTCCATCTTGAAATGGCGGTACACCCGCCATTCGTTGAACTCCTTCAAATTGATGACCGGGCGACGGCCTCAGTCGACCAGAAAGAGGTTGCTGAGGAAACCACCCGGCTGCTCGCACGCGCAACAAATCGCCCCTTTGTGGAGGAGGGCGGCAACCTCTTAGCGCACCAAGTCTGCGTCTCGCTGTGAGAAGGTAATGTGGCAAGGACGTTGAAGCGGACACAGACGGCCTTGGAACTCCAGCTGGAAGTCCTGAACCGTCTGCAGCACCTAAGCATCGCTTGTAAGAGAAACCCACGCTGGGAAAAACTGCGCTAGGTGCCCCCCTACCCGCAAACTCACAGAGGGTAACACACTCACCTCCTCCAGCACCTTGTTGCTGGCCTCTCTGGCCCCCGCGGCCTTAGAACCTCTGTCCTCTCGTCGGATAGATATTGTTGAAGCAGGCGTTGTCCTGAACCTGCCCGCGTCCGGAGCCTTGCCCCCGGTCGGAGCTGTTGCCGCGACCGAACGAGCGGCCCCTGCCACGTCCGGCCCTCTCAAAAACCCGAGGGGTAAAAACATTTTTAATATTGGACTGAGCCTGGTCCAGGGAAGTGAATGTGGCTACAAATTTGCCAAGCTCTTTAATAAACGGGTCTCCAAACAGACCACCTTGCGCCACTCCGCCAGCCTCGAAAGAGGCAAGGTCACCCAACTTAGGGTCAATTGTAATTAATAGCGACCTCCTTCTCTCCGTAGAGAGGGCACAATTGGCATTGCCGAGAAAAATAATGGCGCGCTGCGCCCAATTGGATATAACCTCCGGGGATATAAGATCCCCCCCGACACCTTGGCCTCCTCAGCCAGGTCAAGAATCTTGGTCAAGGGGCCCACCGTGTCTAGCAGCTTGTCCTGGCATATACGCCAGGACCTATCTATACCTTTCCGAGGGTCCTTGACAAATTTAGCTAAGAACGTTGCCATCTTCGGTTCAATGTCGGGCGTCATCGCCACTTTCCAATCTAAGGTAGGGTGGGGACACTCCGCCCTAAGGCGGCTACGAGCGTCCTTATCTACAGGCTTCCGAAGACTGTTCGCCACATTCTGGGCTACCTTATCCCCAGGGACCCAGTCCTAGGACCGGGGGTGGACCAGATCATCCGGGTCCAACATGTTCAAAGGACCCGCGGATGAGGAAGGCTGGGACGGGAGCCACAACCTAGAAGAGCAGGCCTCTTCATCCGGAGAATCATCATCCTGCTGTGGCTCTGGGGACATAGTACGCGTGGTAGGGGGTGGCAACTCCACGGGGAGGACGGGCTGGGGCCCCTCGTGCACCATAAAGGCGCTCTTAACCCTTGCAAAAGCCTCAGTCTACCCCCTCTGTACAAGGCTTCTTAGGGGGGGAGGAGATGGGGACGGGACCTGAGGCCGGGGCTGGCGCGGGAATAAGGGACGCAAGTTTTGCGTACGCATCATCCAACCGTGCCGAGAGGCGCTGCTCTAGGGGATCATTTCCTGATCCACCACCCTATAGATGGAGTAATCAACTGCCTGGTAAAAGCCCTCATCCCAAGAGGCAGAATTCAGAGGGTCCTCCCCTGGGTACTGGCCTGACTCCCCTGCATAATGAGGTAAGTTAGGCTCCGCAGGCTAAGGGAGGAACAGCACAGCGAATAAGGGCCCTCACGGGTACTATGTGGATCCTGGGAACTAGCCCAGAGGATATGGGGGCACAAAGGCACACAACGCGCTGGTCACCAAGATGGAAGCCTGCTCCCTAGCGGTGGGAGGGCCCCACCGCGCACTGCTGGGCCAAAAATCACGTGAGGAGCGCAGAAAGCGTCCCGCGATCACTAGGGGAATCTGTAAGGGCTAAAACACACCAGCGCTTGGCAATACAACAAAACGCTAAACTCACAGACCCCAAAACCCAGGAGAGGGAAGAAAAAACACTTGACTTGCTGCTGAGCAGCGAAGGAAGAGGAAGCAGCAGCGGAGCATAATGGGAGCTGCCGGAGTGCAAAGACTGACAAAGGACTTATGTTCGAGTTTCTTGTTTCCCAAGTGTTCATGGGAAAAGTAGTTTTTACTGGTTCGAGGCATGTGGGCTGCTAAATTCATATCTTAGCATTAGATCGCCGCCTAGTGTTGGGCTCGGATGATTGCACATTGTTGTCCTGGAAGAGTCTTCGAAGTATCCTGAGATAGGTGGCTCCTCCCCTGGACTACAGTGCGCATGGGCATCGGCTCCATCCCCAGATTGTTTTTTTCCGCCATTGGGTTCGGATGTGGTCTCGACGTCTTACTGTCGGAACCAAGAAAAACTAACTTTTAGCGGCCAAAAGGCCTCGATTTTCTTGCGTCGGTATTGTCTGCGCACGGTCTCTAGTCTTCCGTCTCTTGGAGCCGGAATAAGCGGAGTTTTCTTCGCTCTCGGAACTTTGAGGCCTTCTCATCGCGACACGACTGCAAGCCTTTTCGGACATGGAGCGGAGCCCGTTCAAGTACTGCCCGCTATGTGGGTCCAAGTACCCACACATCGATCTACACCCCGTGTGTAACAAATGCCTTTCGCCTGACCACGACGACGGCAAGTGCAAGTTGTGTGCACAGTTCCGCTCGAAGAAGACTCTCAAGCTTCGGCGCGCGATGCGCATGGAAGCTAAACAAGCGGCCCCGGATCCGGAGAACATCTTCGGCGACCAAGACGAAGAGGACCAGGGTCATCATCTCCAAATCTCCCCACCCGAGACGGAGGTCGAGGCGGATCCGGGAGACGACGACGGAGTCGCGGGTCAAGGCCTTGAATACGTCGACGAGGTAGGAGACGACGATGAGATTTATGGGGCCGCGGCGGATAGCTCAGCGGACGAGCTCTGCCCCGAAGGTTACGAGGATACCGACCGGGACACGGGATCGCCTGTCGGCCTTACCCAAGACCCGTTGCCGCAAGCCACAGCCCCGCCTTCGGGCCCGGCCACGGACTTACTTGCTGGGCAGACTGTTTCGAAACCGAAACCATCGGGATCGACAACACCTAAAATGGCCGACCCGAAAACGAAACCGAAAGTTAAGGACTCGAGTGTCCCTAAGATGGCTGCCGTGCCGGTGAAACCGACGGTGCCCGCTACCCCATCGACTCCGTCGACCTCCGGTCCGCAGAAGTCTAAGAAGTCCGTCGATTCCGATGCTGCGAAATCGAAACCGACGCCAGAGGAGGGGTCCTCCAAGAAAGATGGTCGGCACGGGACAGCGGCTACGACGCCGTCAAAACCCGCCAAAGTCGGCTCCAAGGAGGCTACGCAGGCACACGGAAAGAAGTCTGTGCCCCGAACGCAGGAATCGGAGGCGGTAAAGACAGGATCCGCGCCCAAAACGCACAAGGCCCACAAGGACGTCGGATCCGAGGGGAAAATCAGACCATCCTCGTCAGCGCCGACACAAACTGTGAGTGTGCCGTCCCCCATAGCCGAATCACTGAAAAGAATCAGGGAAAAGGCCTTTGCCCCGTCGGCTCCGATACCATCAACGCAGCCGCGAAAAGACACTCCAGAGAAGCCGTCTGGGAAACTTCTCTTTATTTTGCCGCCGAAGGAGGCGCCAAAAGCATTTTCAACCAAATCGGCACCGAAACAGGTGATTTCTTCACCGACTGGCCCACTTCCACGTCAGGTACTCGAATCCGAGGACGATTCGGAGCATTTCATCGACGCTGACACAGGCAAACTGACCCTCTATAAGAGGAAAATCACTTCGGAGCCAGTGGACCCCTATGTCATCCCACTAAAGAAGAAGAGGGTGCCCCTTGACGCCTCAGGCCTCACGGAACCAATCCAGCCTCCTCCGAGACGGAGCCCTACTCCCTCCCCAGAACACTCTGCGGGTGAGGGGTATGATGAGGACGAGCAGTACAATTTCCCAATCAATGAACCTGATGTGCAACCGGATTCATATGATGACACTGGTGACCAGAACACCCAAGGTGGGTGGCAGCACCCGCAGCCTTTTAATGCACGGGCATCCCCGACTGAGGATTCAGCAGGTTTTCATGCCCTACTCGAAAGGGCGGCAGCCAATCACGATGTGGACATGCATGCCGACCCTGTTGAGGAAGACTTCCTTTTCGACACTTTTTCAGTCTCTGAAAGGACAGTAAAGACACTGCCTATGCTTAAAGGAGTCCTCAAGCATGCTGGGGACATATTTAAGGAGCCTACGAGAGCGAGAGTGGTCAACCCTCGCATTGAAAAAAAGTACAGACCTGCACCTGCAGACCCCGCATACATTCGGGGACAATTGCCACTGGACTCTCTTGTGGTCGCCAATGCCAGGAAACGTGCCAACTCCCAGACTACGGGTGAAGCTCCTCCCCCGGATAAGGAATCCAAAGTGCTAGAGGCAGGGGGCAAAAGAGTAGCTGCACAGGCATCAAACTTTTGGCGCATCGCCAATACACAGGCGCTCTTGGCGCGTTATGATAGGGCGCACTACGACACCCTAGAACAGATTGTACAACACCTGCCTCCACAGTTCCAAGAGGGCACCAAACTGCTTATTGAGGAAGGGAAGCTAATCTCAAACGCAGCCATCAAGTGTGCACTTGACGCTGCGGACACAGCTGCTAGAGCTATCAACACTAGCGTTATGCTGAGACGACAAGCGTGGCTCCGCATCTCAGGGTTTAAACCGGATATTCAGACAACAATTCTTAATCAGCCAGTCAATCCTGATAGTCTGTTTGGTCCGGATGTTGACACCACCCTAGAGAAAATAAAGAAAGACACAGAAACTGCTAAGTCTATGGGGGCCCTACAGTCACAACAGTTTCGTGGCAGCAATTTTCGTCGCTCAGGTGCACGTGGAGTCACCAGAGGACAAATGGGTCAACAATCCCAGTTCGCAAAAGGTGGGGCACAATCCTCGTTCACTAAACAGAACAAGGGAGGTTACAGGAATAACAGCAACAGAGGTCGCGGCAGAGGAAACAACAGCTCCCGCACCTCTACTCCCAGCAAACAGTGACTCTCTGTCACTGCCCCCCGACCACCTAACACCTGTCGGGAGGAGACTGCAGCAGTTCCTGCCCGTCTGGAGAAACATCACCACAGACAGGTGGGTGCGACAACTAATCCAGTATGGTTATTGCCTAGAGTTGAAGTCCACTCCACCCAACATCCCGCCAAGGCAACGGCCTATGTCCGCAGAGCACTTGCTCTTATTGCAGCAGGAAGTAGTGGTGATGCTGCAAAAGGGAGCAATCGAGCTCGTGCCGGTGGGGGAGGAAGGCACGGGGGTATATTCCCTGTACTTCCTTATTCCAAAGAAGGACGGATCTCTCAGGCCCATTCTAGATCTACGTCCCCTCAACCTGTACATACTATCAGAACATTTCCACATGCTTACACTGCAACAGATTCTTCCCTTGCTAAACCAGGGAGACTTCTTAGCAACCTTAGATCTCAAGGATGCTTATTTCCACATTCCACTACACCCGTCACACAGGAAATACCTCAGGTTCACTATTCAAGGCAGGCACTACCAGTTCAAAGTCCTACCCTTCGGAGTCACAACAGCCCCGAGGGTGTTCACCAAGTGTCTGGCGACAGTAGCGGCGCACCTCAGGAGGCAGAACATCCATGTCTACCCCTACCTAGACGACTGGCTCGTGCAAGCCAAGTCAGAGCAACAGTGCGCCGCAGACATGTCGACTACAATTCACCACCTTCACGATCTGGGTTTCTCCCTGAACTACCCAAAATCGCATCTTCAGCCGGCGCATGTCCGGCAGTTCCTAGGTGCAACGATCAACACCCTGACGGCCATGGCTCAGCCAAACCAAGTCAGGATAGACAGCATGCAGGCTCTGATCCAAAAGTTCAGGCCACAACACTCGCTTCCAGCGAGAGTGTTCATGCAATTGATAGGCATGATGGCCTCCTGCATCTTCATAGTCCCTCACGCACGGCTACATATGCGCCCGCTCCAGGAGTGCTTAGCGAATCAGTGGACACAGGCTCGTGGGCAATTGACAGATCTAGTGTTGGTTACCAGTCGGGCATACGACTCTCTGCATTGGTGGACTCCACACAACCTTTGCAAGGGCCGACTGTTCCAAGAGCCCGTGCCGCAGATTGTCCTGACAACGGACGCATCTCTCCAGGGATGGGGAGCTCATGTGCTCACTTACACAGTGCAGGGACTATGGACGACGCAGCAACAAAAGATGCACATCAACTATCTGGAGCTGATGGCAATCTTCATGGCGCTCAAGTCCTTCATTGTACATCTGTGCAACAAAGTCGTGCTAGTCCGGACGGACAACATGACCGCGATGTACTACATTCAAAAGCAGGGAGGCACCCACTCGCCACAGCTGTCTCATCTGGCTCAGAGCATGTGGAAGTGGGCCATTCAGAGGAACATTTTCCTCATGGCAGAACACCTCCCAGGAAAGGACAATCAGATGGCGGATCTGCTCAGCAGATACAGCCATCAAATGCACGAGTGGGAGATACACCCATCTGTTCTCCACCCGTACTTCCAGCAGTGGGGTCATCCGGAGATAGACCTGTTTGCCACAGCAGAGAACGCAAAATGCCAACTCTTTGCCGCCAGGTTCCCTCACCCACAGTCGCAGGGGAATGCGATATGGATGAACTGGTCAGGCAAATTTGCGTACGCTTTTCCGCCAGCCCCTCTAATACCGCTGGTCGCAAGAAAGCTAAGGCAGCACGAGATGACTCTCATCCTGGTTGCTCCAACGTGGGCGCGCCAGGCTTGGTACACCACGTTCCTCGAACTCTCAGTGGTGCCGCATCAAAGACTGCGCCTCACGCCCAGTCTTTTGACGCAGAACCATGGAGACATTCAGCATCCAGATCCACAACAGCTCAACCTGGCGATCTGGCTCCTGAAGTCCTAGAGTTTGGATACCTTAACCTACCTCCGGAGTGCATGCACATCATCAAGGAGGCGAGGAAACCAACTACTAGAGCATGCTATGCTGCAAAGTGGAAGCGTTTTGTCATTTACTGTACAGCCAATGACATCAACCCGCTAGATGCATCTATCCCCAACATCATCTGCTATCTGTTGCATCTTTACAAGTGCAATCTAGCGTACACTTCCATTCGGATACATCTATCCGCCATAGCGGCTTATCTCCAGAACAGGCAGCACCTCTCTGTCTTCAGGGTGCCTGCCATTAAAGCCTTCCTTGAAGGTCTGAAACGAGTCATTCCCCCAAGAACACCGCCAGCTCCGGTGTGGAACCTCAATGTCGTTCTCACCAGACTGATGGGACCGCCATTTGAGCCACTGCACTCGTGTGAACTCCAGTTCCTTACGTGGAAAGTAGCTTTCCTTGTAGCTATTACGTCTCTGAGGCGTGTCAGTGAGCTGCAGGCGCTCACAATCCAAGAGCCATTCATTCAAATCCATCCAAATAGGGTAGTGCTACGCACTAACCCCAAATTCCTTCCGAAGGTGGTGTCACAGTTTCATCTAAACCAAACTATTGACTTACCAGCATTCTTTCAAAACCCGCAAACGGTGGCGGAAAGAATGCTCCATACCTTAGATGTACGGAGGGCGTTGATGTACTACATAGACAGAACACAACCCTTTAGGAAAACAAAACAACTCTTTGTTGCCTTCGCACCACAACACAAAGGCAACCCGATTTCCAAAGCAGGGATAGCCGGATGGATTGTTAAATGCATCCAGATATGTTATCAAAAAGCAAAGCGCACTTTAACAATACCCCCCAGAGCGCACTCCACACGCAAACTGGGGGCATCCATGGCTTTCCTAGGGAACATTCCTTTAGAGGATATTTGCAGAGCAGCCACGTGGGTTACACCACACACCTTTACTAAACACTACTGTGTTGATGTGCATTCCAAGCAGCAAGCTGCTGTAGGACAGGCTGTTCTGAAGACACTTTTTCAGGTTTCTGCAGCTGGCACGGGCAACCGCCGCTGATGGAGGGACTGCTATGTATTCTATGCTAAGATATGAATTTAGCAGCCCACATGCCTCGAACTGAATATGCTACTTACCAGTATGCATCTGTTCTTGGCATGTAGGGCTGCTAACATTCATATCGCCCGCCCTCCTCCCCGGTGCCTGTCGCAGCTGCAGATATACTATTGTATTTATTCATTAGCATGGACATCCTTTACACTTTTCACTCCATCTTCTGCCACAATGGCGAAAAACAATCTGGGGATGGAGCCGATGCCCATGCGCACTGTAGTCCAGGGGAGGAGCCACCTATCTCAGGATACTTCGAAGACTCTTCCAGGACAACAATGTGCAATCATCCGAGCCCAACACTAGGCGGCGATCTAATGCTAAGATATGAATGTTAGCAGCCCTACATGCCAAGAACAGATGCATACTGGTAAGTAGCATATTCATTTTTTTTTCTTGCTGCTGTAAAAATAAAGTGAAGGAAGAAGGCATAATCCGAAGCCTCCGGTCCTGCCATAGAATCTACAGTTCTACATGCCAACAGATGCTTCCTGGGTAAGTAGAATTTTCCTCTTTGCATTCTGAGCAAAAGAAAAATTGTGCGCGTCTGGTTCTTTATCTCTCCTTGACAGCCTATGTGCCATACTCGACTGGGCCCTTTCTATTTCAGCAGCTCCAACCAGAAAATAAGCTGCTGGTGGAACGTACTTGACTTGGTTTCTTTTCCGAACTGCCATTCAAATTACCCTCACACCGGCCAACATTCAGTCTAAGTTAGGCCTCTTGCCCGACTATCTGGAAGCTATCTGGAAGCTATCTGTGAGGCCTGTCGGTCATTCCAGTCTAAGACCACCCTTTAGAACGGACTTACGTGCCACCTAGAGATGCAATGCAGACCGACAACACACCTGACCTGACAAGACACCTGGCACGACTTGTCATCCTGGTAGGCCCAAGACAGTAAAGGCACCAACGGTGGGGGGGTCTGTCACCGACATCAAGCAGTGAGTTGATGGTCGACTCAAAATGATCAAAATAGATCAGAAAAGTTAGTAAAAAATGACTGAGTACTGCTCTTCCCGGAACTGCGCTTGCGTCCGCGCACGAGGGCGGCATCTAAGTACTCCGTCATCCCTGCGATCACGACGGACGTGGAGCTGCAGACGACGCGCAGGAGTACTGCTGACAAACTTTCCGGATCCAGTCTGACGCCTGGGGATATTCTAAGGTAGGTAATCTAACACCAACTACTGTTTCTTACAGAAATATCGTTACCGAAGGTAAGTAACCTGTGCATTTGGTCAACAGGATGAGGAAGAAGAGGACACCTCAGCAGTCCATCCACAAATCCATTCAGAGGCTGGCCAAGATTATCCTGGAGTCTTCCGACAAACCGTGGACTGTGCATACACCTGTCCCCGATCTGTAACCCCCGAAATTCTCTCCGACCGATGAAACTGGATAGGCCTCCATTGCACAAAAGCTATTGAGCGCACCACAATACTGAGATGCCTCACCCTCTGCGTTAAAACATCAGCCTACACTAAATCGGTTTCAGCACCAACACATCAGGCTTGATAACAAAAGACGAGGGAGGTAGAGTTTTGGCTCTGACCACACTGGCACCAAAATGTTACAGCTTTGTACTGAAAACTCCTACCGAGCCTGTCCTCCAAACTATGCAAGAGTTGTTCGATCTGAGGCAAAAATCTGCATATTCAACCCAGAAGATTATTAAACAGACAATGCCTCAACCTTCTGAAAGACCATTGTTATTGAAACTCCTATTCCACCTCTCAAAACGAAGAAAAAGGACATTGGCACTAGCCCGTTACACATTCCTGCCCCTACCTCCCCTAATCCACCTTCAGGCTCCCCTCACCACCTGCTTCACCAGAAAAATCTGTGAAAGGAGACATTTCACCACGTTCACCCATATTCGATAATATACCGGATGACCCACATCATGGGGACCTATGATTTAGAGCCACAAGGGGGATACGTACCCAGACCTTATTACCACACGGCCATCCCCACCAGATGATGCTTAAGCCTGTAAAGATCTAATAGCCAGAACTTAAACTTGCCACCAAAGACCTTTACATATAGATCCTATAGAGGATGACTTCCTCTTGGACACCCTCACTACTACTCGAGGGTCCCAATATTTACCAATGCTTAAAGAAGTGCTCCATTAGAGGACAGTTAAACACACTCCTTAGTAGTAGGCAAGGAAGTAAGGTAACTTTAAAACTGGGGATGTACCTCCCACAGATCCTAGCGCTCTTATAGGGGAATCCTCATAAGCAACCCGCCCTCCTCCCTGGACGAATATAATACACAGCTGTTCATACAAATTCTGATGTTTCTGTTCAAATTGTGTAAAAAAAGTACTGCCCTGTCGCCCTGAAGCACAATTGGATACAGCGGTCCTGGAGGCCTTAACCCCTTCGGTGCTGCGGACTGCCGGCCGTCCCACGTGACGGTGGGCGTGTGCGGAGGATGGCCGTTGACCGTCCCAACCCCACCCACTGATTAGAATTTGCACCGCAGTCAACGGGTTAAAGGCACGGTGCCAGTTTTTACTTAAGATTTTAAAGCAGCCTATTGGCTAACAATACCTTGATTTTTCCTCTGCTGCGATCTCATCAGTAAAGGCTGTACTCTACATTTATATGCTATTTTTCTGATTTACAGAAATATTAGTCTAGTAGTGCATTTATTAAAGGAAAATGCAATGTACATAGGGCTTTAGTAGCCGTTTCCATAGGCAGTATATATTTATGTATGTGTGTATATATGTATGTGTATGTGTATGTGTATGTATATGTATATGTATGTGTGTATATATGTATGTGTATGTGTGTATGTATGTGTATGTGTGTGTGTGTATGTGTATATATGTGTATGTGTGTGTGTATATATGTGTGTGTGTGTGTATATGTGTGTGTATGTATGTGTGTATGTATGTATGTGTGTGTGTATATATGTGTGTATGTATATTCTGGGCTCCCAGCACGTGGGTTGGAATATTCCGTGCTTATGACTGAGAATTCTCCTGGAAGAGATCTAGGATTACAGTTAAGTAATGTGAGAAGTTGGCCTGATGTGCAGTGCTCACTATTCTAGTGATCACTATATATCAGTCCAAACAACCCTTATTGATGATTGGTTGTAAGTCAACCTTATAGACCAGCTATCCTAGTAGCATGGATACGAGCAGTCTAAGGCTAAGACTCTAGAGGGCGTGTTAAGCCAGCTGTTTTACCATCACATTACCCCTTGAACACCCAGTGAAAGGACACCACACAAGTGTTATGAAAATAAACAGTGTATTTATTAGAATCACAACAACCCTGTACTCTTTATGAGGACAGGGTGCTAGGCACACAACAAAACTCTTACGAAAATACTTTTAAGTTAGCACGTTACACAAATGCCCGAGGGGCACGAAAAACCATATACGCTAAAAGTGGAATGCGAATTACTAGCAGGTAAGTAACAGTTCTAATAGGCTTTGGAATCGCTAGGACTGGACTAGGGAATCGTTAGATTACTACTAGGAGGCCCAGGGGACTCGGGTGCAGAGTGTGCACTCTCACGCGGGATGCGGGACAAAGTCTATGGAAGCTAGAATTCACAAAGTTAGTGTTCACGGGCGAACCCGACCTGGTGGGAAGAAAACGACAGTGGATCCTGACCCTTGGATAGTGAGGCTATGCTGGGACACCGGAGTGCCGAAGTTACCTAGCCCAGGGGCTGCAGCTGCATAGGTCTGAAAAGACGTCGGGGATCTCGTTGCCGGACCAGGAGCCTGGAAGGAAGAAGTTGCTGGCAGGCGACCAGTGAAGGAAAGTTCGATGGATCCAAGCCTGGATCAAGGAAGAAGAAAACCTGAAAGCAGAGGGGACCAAGTTCTTGAATCACTAGCCAGTGATTAAGTGGGCACCAGGATGGCACCGGGCGAAGTCACCGCAGTCAGGTGAGTGGGCACTGCTGGGCTCTGCAGTCTCTCGGACCAGGAGGCGTTGTCGGCGACCAGGATGGAGGTGCGAGCTGTCCCACGAAGGATGAAGTCGTTGGCGTCGAAGTTACCCAGGATTGGGCAACAAGCCTTGGCTAATTCAAGCCCACGCGGTGGACTCAAAATGGCGTCTTGAGTGGACCAGGAGGGTCCGGGGTGCTCCTCTTCTGGAAGGGAGCAAGGGCCAGTCTGGAGCAACCAGACCAGCAGCAGAAATGTCGTCGGGCGTCGTCAGGAAGGCCACAAGCCAACGGGCTAGTAGCCAAACAACGCGGTGAGCAGCGGAAAGCAGAAGGGCCCCACGCAGATCGTGGAGATGCTGGGGGGCTGCACTTCGGAGCTGGAGCTGCTCAGAGTCGGGGCTTCTCGGACCCCAAAGCACTCACCAGTAGATTACTCGGCGGGCTTGCTGGAAAGAAGTCGTGCAGTCTTGCAGATGGCCGGTCCCTTGAGGTCTCGTCGCACCCACGGTTCTCAGCTGGGCTGTAGAGGTGGGTAGAGGTCAGAGGTGCCAGGGAAGCCGGTTCTCGTCGAGCTGGGCAGTCGGATTCCGGAGGAAGGACTTACAGCAGACCGCAGTGTTCTTGGATGGTGCCTGCGGATGCAGGGTGACTACTCCTTAGTCACAAGGGAGAAATCTTAGGAAGAAGTCTTGAGTTCCTTTCGCAGAAAGTAGTTTCAGGATTCAAAGATGATCTGATTTGGAAGGGGGCCAGTCTCTACCTTTATCCTGTAAAAAGGGGCTGGCACGCGACTAAGTCCTGCCCTATGGGTGGGACTAGGAGGGGGGTGGTTACACCCACTTCCTTGGCGGGCTTTTCCCCAGCACAGGGTCTGGAGTGACCCTGGAACTGGTTCCAGCCAGCCTATGCACAGTGAGCACCGGGGTGCCACGTGCAGTCACCTTCCTCTAAAGCCCTGCCTACCTACAATACACAAAACCCTGTCTGGGACGGTGCTGGCACCGCCCCTGGCAGGAAACCCTTTGTCCTTATCTCCTGCTCTGGGAGGACTCCCAGCAGCAGGAGGGCAGACTTGTGTCTCGGTGGCAGCATCCATTTTGTGGATGCTAAGGCTCTGTCTGAATTTTAACCGGGTTATAGGTTACAGGCATGTCGTGTCCCTCTAGAAGGGTGGAATGCTAACCCCGTCGCCAGAATTGGCGAGGGGTTAGTATTCCAATTCGTATGACACCTTACTCGACATGTTTTGATAAAGCGATACCAGAGTTGGCACATAACCGCGAGGATTATAAGGCACTTAAGAGTATATGGTATGCGATATCATGGAAACGGCTAAGGGATGGATCCCGAAAGCCGCAGACAGGCTCAGCTCATGCTAGAGCACCATCTCACACGATTCCAAGCACTCTGCCTTCAGGATTGTTAAGGCCTGCTATAGGAGTGACTGAAAGGAGATCTGTGTGTCCATTTTTAGGGTTAGATATAGGTATACTATATCTAAAGCAAAGGGTGAGTACACCACCTTGCCCCAGCTGTCGTGCAGCCAGTTGTGTCAGTTTTAGTTAGTCAATCCAGGGGTGGCATAATACATGCTTCAGCCCCTGGGAGACTTCTGGGTGCACCTCAGCCCTGGGTACAGGG
This sequence comes from Lissotriton helveticus, assembly GCF_964261635.1. Taxonomy (NCBI): domain Eukaryota; kingdom Metazoa; phylum Chordata; class Amphibia; order Caudata; family Salamandridae; genus Lissotriton; species Lissotriton helveticus. The sequence continues at coordinate 958,891,997 of NC_136070.1, read as the reverse complement.
ACTTGGAGAGGGCCCAGTGCCAATTCAGTACCTAAGTACAATTTGGATAGAGAGAACAGCTAGGCTGTGGGTCTGATTAGCAGGCCCACAGCCAGGGAAAGTCGTAAACCAGTGCAGCAAAAAGCAAAAATCTGGGTGATCATAGGATTGCAGACCCTACTCTCCTACATGACCCCCCCCAAACTTTGGGACAATAAACTAACCTTGACCAGGTGAGTTTTCTTGCTCTAAGTGGAAATACCTGGAGAGCCCATCAGCATTGCTGTGATCAGTCCCAGGTCTATGCTCCACTGTAAAATCCATCCCCTGTAGGGAATTGGACCACCTAAGCAGTTTGGGGTTTTCACCCTTCATCTGATTTAGCCACAAGAGGGGCTTATGGTCTGTCTGAATGGTGAAGTGAGTGCCAAACAAGTAGGCCCTCAGCTTCTTCAGGGCCCAGACCACAGCAAAGGCCTCCCTCTCAATAGCTGACCAATTTTTCTCTCTGGGTGTCAACCTTCTACTAATGAAAGCAATAGGCTGATCATTACCATCAAAATTCAGTTGAGACAGAACAGCTCCCACACCCAACTCAGAAGCATCTGTTTGGACAATGAATGGCTTGGAGTAATCTGGACTCTTGAGGATAGGTGCTGTGCACATGGCCTGCTTTAGGTCATTGAATGCTTTCTGACAGCTTGCTGTCCACTGAACTTTCTTTGGCATCTTTTTGCTTGTCAGGTCATTAAGGGGGGTCACTATGGACCCATAATTTCTGACAAACTTCCTATAGTACCCAGTCAGGCCCAAGAAAGCTCGAACCTGAGTCTGGGTGATTGGAGGAGTCCAGTCCTTGATGGCCTGTATCTTACTCTCCAGTGGCTGAACCTGGCCTCCACCTACAAGGTGGCCCAGGTATACAACCTGTGACTGCCCTATCTGGCACTTTGTGGCCTTGATAGTGAGGCCTGCCTTTTGCAGGGCCTCTAACACTTTCCTCAGGTGGACCAGGTGATCCTCCCAGGTGGAGCTAAAGACAGCAATATCGTCAAGATAAGCTGCACAGAAGTCATCCAGCCCAGTGAGGACTTGATTCACCAACCTTTGGAAGGTGGCAGGTGCATTTTTCAGTCCAAAGGGCATTACCACAAATTGATAATGCCCTCCAGGGGTAGAAAATGCTGTCTTAGGTTTGGCTTCCTCAGCTAACCTGATTTGCCAATACCCAGCTGTCAAATCAAATGTGCTTAAGAAGTTGGCAGAAGCCAATCTATCTATAAGCTCATCTGCTCTTGGTATTGGGTGGGCATCAGTCTTAGTGACTGCATTGAGGCCTCTGTAGTCTACGCAAAACCTCATCTCTCTCTTACCACCCTGGGTGTGAGGCTTTGGCACTAGAACTACTGGGCTAGCCCAAGGGCTATCTGAGGGCTCAATGACTCCCAGTTCCAACATTTTCTGCACTTCAGTTTTGATGCAGTCTCTAACATGATCAGGTTGCCTGTAGATTTTACTCTTGACAGGCAGACTGTCTCCAGTGTCAACATCATGGGTACACCAATCAGTTTGGCTGGGTGTCAGAGAGAACATATGTCGAAAGGATTGCAGAACTTGCCTGCAATCCTGTTGCTGATGTTCAGTGAGGCTGCCACAAAAGACAACACCATCAACTGACCCATCATCAGGATTCTGAGTGAGCAGGTCTGGGAGAGGGTCACTCTCTTCCTCCTGTCCCTCATCTGTGGCCATGAGCAAGCTCATGTCCTTCCTGTCAACATATGCCTTGAGCCTGTTAACATGGAGCACTCTGAGAGGGCTCCTGGGAGTTCCAAGGTCCACCAAGTAGGTAACCTCTCCCTTTTGCTCAATGATGGTGTGGGGCCCAGACCATTTGTCTTTCAGAGCTGCTGGGGCCACTGGCTCCAGCACCCACACCTTCTGTCCTGGCTGGTACACAGTCAGTACAGCCTTTTGGTCATGCCAAGCTTTTTGAAGTTCCTGGCTGGCCTCAAGGTTTTTAGATGCCTTCTCCATATACTCAGCCATCCTGGAGCGGAGACCAAGTACATAGTCCACTATGTTGGTTGCAGGCTTTTTGAGAGGTCTCTCCCATCCTTCCTTCACCAAACACAGGGGTCCTCTTACAGGATGCCCATACAGAAGCTCAAAAGGGCTGTAGCCAACCCCCTTCTGTGGGACCTCTCTGTAAGCAAACAAGAGGCAGGGGATCAGGACATCCCATCTTCTCCTAAGAGGTTCAGGTAGTCCATGAATCATCCCTTTCAGGGTCCTGTTGAATCTCTCAACAAGCCCATTGCATTGTGGATGATAGGGTGTGGTGAACTTGTAGTTCACACCACACTCTTTCCACATGGCAGTCAGATATCCTGACATGAAGTTTGTACCTCTGTCAGAAACGACCTCCTTAGGGAAACCCACTCTGGAGAACACTCCAACTAGGGCTCTTGCCACTACAGGGGCTGTAGTGGTCCTAAGGGGAATAGCCTCAGGATACCTGGTGGCATGGTCCACCACCACCAGTATAAACTTGTGTCCTGATGCTGTCTGGGGTTCCATTGGACCAACAATGTCAATCCCCACTCTTTCAAAGGGGACCCCCACCACAGGTAGTGGTATGAGGGGGGCCTTTGTTGTGCCACCTGACTTACCACTGGCTTGGCAAGTGACACATGAGCGACAAAACTCCTTGGTATTCTCATTCATATGGGGCCAGTGAAAGTGTGAGACAAGCCTGTCCCAAGTCTTTGTCTGACCTAAATGACCTGCAAGGGGAATCTCATGGGCCAAGGTGAGAAGGAAACCTCTCAGAGACAAGGGGATGACCAGCCTCCTGGTTGCACCAGGCTTGGGGTCTCTTGACTCAGAGTACAGGAGTCCATCTTCCCAGTATACCCTGTGGCATTCCCTGCAGCCTCAGCAGCAGCCTGCTGTCTGAGGGGTTCAAGGGAAGGGCAGCTCAACTGTTCCTTCCCCAGGTCTGCTCTGGAGGGTCCCCCTGAGCCCAGAAACTCAACTTGATCAAGTTCAAGCTCTTTAGGCTCAGTTTCACTCAGCTCTTCTAGATCAGCCTCCTCAGAGACTTGATCCTCAACCTGGGGCAAGGGGGAAGGCAAAGCCTTACCCTTACTGCTCTTCTTCTAGGGAGGTGTCTGGTCCATAGTTTCAGGATCCAGCACCTGTTCAGTGGGGCATCTTCTGGCCTGTGACCTAGTCACAGCAAGCACATGTGCTGGCAAGCCTAACATCTCCATGTGAGTCCTCTGCTCCACTTCTGACCATTGTGATGACTCCAAATCATTGCCCAACAAACAATCAACTGGGAGGTCTGAACTGACTACAACTTTCTTTTGTCCCTTCACTCCACCCCAGGAGAAAGCCACAATTGCCACACTATGACTAGTAGTGACATTGCTGGCATTGGTCACCAGGAAATCAGTACCTGGCATGATCTGTCCAGGGTCCACAAAGTTAGGTGTCACCATGGTGACACTGGCACAAGTGTCCCTATAGGCCTGAGCCATCTTGCCATTAATCAAAGGTGTCTGCCTGTATTTGCCCAAAGTATTGGGACTTATTTCAGGGGACATATTCATATCCCCTGTACAGACAAGGACAGCCTGAGTGTGTGCCAACTAAGTTGTCAGACCCCTCAGTACCCAAGGTTAACCCAACTAATGCCTTGGGAGTGACACTACCACTACTGACTGTACTAGGGGGTGCAGTTGCTTTAGGAGCTGTAGTGGCAGGAGTTTGTCCTCCTCCTCTTTTGGTGCACTCACTAAACCAGTGAGATTTACTTTTGCAGTACTGGCACCACCTTTTCGACTGGCCTTCTTGAGTCTTCTTCTTCTGGGAAGCCTGACCCCCACCCTCTTTGGTTTGTTGGGGACCTGGTGAAGACTTCTGGTCATTTTGCTCATTCTTAACATTACCCTTCTGGTCTGCTTTCTTCTGACCACCCTGGTTCTGGTTCTGGTTCTGCTTGATCCTTGTCCTGACCCATTTGTCTGCCTTCTTTCCCAATTCTTGGGGAGAGGTCAGATCTGAATCAACAAGGTGCTGGTGCAGCAACTGGTTCTGACAATTGTTCAAAATTTGTTCTCTCATCATTAGATTATACAATCCTGTGTAATCTGTAACCTTGCTACCCAGCAACCAGCCCTCCAAAGCCTTAGTGGCACAATCCACAAAATCAGACCAGTCCTGAGACTGAGTTTTCTGGGTGTCTCTGAACAGCAACCTGTACTGCTCAGTGGTTAAACCAAACCCATCAACCAGTGTATTCTTCAGGACCTGGTAATTGTTAGCATCCTCCACTCTTGTAGTGAGGAGCTTATCTCTACCTTTACCATCAAAGGAGAGCCACAGTATAGCTGCCCACTGACTCTGGGGAATGTTCTGCACAGTGCAGGCCCTCTCCAGAGCAGCCATCCATTTCTGGATGTCATCCCCTTGCTTAAAGGGGGGCACTATTTTAGTCAGGTGTTTAGTATCTAAACCCTTCTCTCTATCTCTTGGGAGATTGCTGCCACCAGTGGGAGCTAGCCCACTCATCTGCTGCTCTCTTGCCAGGGCAAGCTTTTCTTTGGCCAGGGCAATTTCTTCCCTTTCAATCCTCAGTTCAGCTTGTCTCATCCTAGCCTCATGCTCCTTTCTCTGAGGGGAAGTAAATCTCCTCTGTGGAGGATTCCTTCTCCCCTGAGAAGAGGCATTAGAGTGCAGAGATCTATTGGAGTCCCTAGAAAGAGATCTATCTCTCCTAACTCCAAGGTTAGGCCCACTTCGGGTTAGTACTGGGGGGCCCCCAGATCCTAGCCCAAGTAAGTCTAAGTTGGTCCTAGTTAGCCTTCTGACTACCTCAAGACCCTTGTCTACCTCATCCCCAGAGAGTACCTCCTGATCCTCCTCCTCAACTGCTGAATCAGTGTTGTGGAGATCTGGATCCCCAGAGGTTCCCTCTAAGGCTGGCATGTTCTCATGTAACTGAGAAAGCTTTCTGGCATCATATGTCTCTAAGAGACCTATCAGAAAGGGAGTGGTGGGGTTAGACCCCTGCTTCAGTTTCCTGGAGACACAGATTTGTCTCATCTCCTGGAAACTGAGAGCTGCATATCTTGAAGTGACCTGTGGAGGGTCAACACTGACCAGGGGAGTCTCAGTAGAGTCCCCCTGAGTCGACATGCTTTTCTAGTGAGGTGTAAGTGGTGCACTTACCTACACTATATGTTTGCCTACTGATCCCTTGCTAGAGTTGTAGTTTAGGGTGTGCTAGGCCCTAGGAGCTACAACAGCTGGTTCAGTAGAACTAAGAGTATTCTAAGCTAAGTTATATGTACCTTTAGTACTTATGTGATCTTTCACAAGATATTCTTAGGGCATGTGTGGTAAAACAACAGCAAGCTCAAATCCCAACCGCTGCTCACCAATGTGAGAAGTTGGCCTGATGTGCAGTGCTCACTATTCTAGTGATCACTATATATCAGTCCAAACAACCCTTATTGATGATTGGTTGTAAGTCAACCTTATAGACCAGCTATCCTAGTAGCATGGATACGAGCAGTCTAAGGCTAAGACTCTAGAGGGCGTGTTAAGCCAGCTGTTTTACCATCACATTACCCCTTGAACACCCAGTGAAAGGACACCACACAAGTGTTATGAAAATAAACAGTGTATTTATTAGAATCACAACAACCCTGTACTCTTTATGAGGACAGGGTGCTAGGCACACAACAAAACTCTTACGAAAATACTTTTAAGTTAGCACGTTACACAAATGCCCGAGGGGCACGAAAAACCATATACGCTAAAAGTGGAATGCGAATTACTATCAGGTAAGTAACAGTTCTAATAGGCTTTGGAATCGCTAGGACTGGACTAGGGAATCGTTAGATTACTACTAGGAGGCCCAGGGGACTCGGGTGCAGAGTGTGCACTCTCACGCGGGATGCGGGACAAAGTCTATGGAAGCTAGAATTCACAAAGTTAGTGTTCACGGGCGAACCCGACCTGGTGGGAAGAAAACGACAGTGGATCCTGACCCTTGGATAGTGAGGCTATGCTGGGACACCGGAGTGCCGAAGTTACCTAGCCCAGGGGCTGCAGCTGCATAGGTCTGAAAAGACGTCGGGGATCTCGTTGCCGGACCAGGAGCCTGGAAGGAAGAAGTTGCTGGCAGGCGACCAGTGAAGGAAAGTTCGATGGATCCAAGCCTGGATCAAGGAAGAAGAAAACCTGAAAGCAGAGGGGACCAAGTTCTTGAATCACTAGCCAGTGATTAAGTGGGCACCAGGATGGCACCGGGCGAAGTCACCGTAGTCAGGTGAGTGGGCACTGCTGGGCTCTGCAGTCTCTCGGACCAGGAGGCGTTGTCGGCGACCAGGATGGAGGTGCGAGCTGTCCCACGAAGGATGAAGTCGTTGGCGTCGAAGTTACCCAGGATTGGGCAACAAGCCTTGGCTAATTCAAGCCCACGCGGTGGACTCAAAATGGCGTCTTGAGTGGACCAGGAGGGTCCGGGGTGCTCCTCTTCTGGAAGGGAGCAAGGGCCAGTCTGGAGCAACCAGACCAGCAGCAGAAATGTCGTCGGGCGTCGTCAGGAAGGCCACAAGCCAACGGGCTAGTAGCCAAACAACGCGGTGAGCAGCGGAAAGCAGAAGGGCCCCACGCAGATCGTGGAGATGCTGGGGGGCTGCACTTCGGAGCTGGAGCTGCTCAGAGTCGGGGCTTCTCGGACCCCAAAGCACTCACCAGTAGATTACTCGGCGGGCTTGCTGGAAAGAAGTCGTGCAGTCTTGCAGATGGCCGGTCCCTTGAGGTCTCGTCGCACCCACGGTTCTCAGCTGGGCTGTAGAGGTGGGTAGAGGTCAGAGGTGCCAGGGAAGCCGGTTCTCGTCGAGCTGGGCAGTCGGATTCCGGAGGAAGGACTTACAGCAGACCGCAGTGTTCTTGGATGGTGCCTGCGGATGCAGGGTGACTACTCCTTAGTCACAAGGGAGAAATCTTAGGAAGAAGTCTTGAGTTCCTTTCGCAGAAAGTAGTTTCAGGATTCAAAGATGATCTGATTTGGAAGGGGGCCAGTCTCTACCTTTATCCTGTAAAAAGGGGCTGGCACGCGACTAAGTCCTGCCCTATGGGTGGGACTAGGAGGGGGGTGGTTACACCCACTTCCTTGGCGGGCTTTTCCCCAGCACAGGGTCTGGAGTGACCCTGGAACTGGTTCCAGCCAGCCTATGCACAGTGAGCACCGGGGTGCCACGTGCAGTCACCTTCCTCTAAAGCCCTGCCTACCTACAATACACAAAACCCTGTCTGGGACGGTGCTGGCACCGCCCCTGGCAGGAAACCCTTTGTCCTTATCTCCTGCTCTGGGAGGACTCCCAGCAGCAGGAGGGCAGACTTGTGTCTCGGTGGCAGCATCCATTTTGTGGATGCTAAGGCTCTGTCTGAATTTTAACCGGGTTATAGGTTACAGGCATGTCGTGTCCCTCTAGAAGGGTGGAATGCTAACCCCGTCGCCAGAATTGGCGAGGGGTTAGTATTCCAATTCGTATGACACCTTACTCGACATGTTTTGATAAAGCGATACCAGAGTTGGCACATAACCGCGAGGATTATAAGGCACTTAAGAGTATATGGTATGCGATATCATGGAAACGGCTAAGGGATGGATCCCGAAAGCCGCAGACAGGCTCAGCTCATGCTAGAGCACCATCTCACACGATTCCAAGCACTCTGCCTTCAGGATTGTTAAGGCCTGCTATAGGAGTGACTGATAGGAGATCTGTGTGTCCATTTTTAGGGTTAGATATAGGTATACTATATCTAAAGCAAAGGGTGAGTACACCACCTTGCCCCAGCTGTCGTGCAGCCAGTTGTGTCAGTTTTAGTTAGTCAATCCAGGGGTGGCATAATACATGCTTCAGCCCCTGGGAGACTTCTGGGTGCACCTCAGCCCTGGGTACAGGGACTTGGAGAGGGCCCAGTGCCAATTCAGTACCTAAGTACAATTTGGATAGAGAGAACAGCTAGGCTGTGGGTCTGATTAGCAGGCCCACAGCCAGGGAAAGTCGTAAACCAGTGCAGCAAAAAGCAAAAATCTGGGTGATCATAGGATTGCAGACCCTACTCTCCTACATGACCCCCCCCAAACTTTGGGACAATAAACTAACCTTGACCAGGTGAGTTTTCTTGCTCTAAGTGGAAATACCTGGAGAGCCCATCAGCATTGCTGTGATCAGTCCCAGGTCTATGCTCCACTGTAAAATCCATCCCCTGTAGGGAATTGGACCACCTAAGCAGTTTGGGGTTTTCACCCTTCATCTGATTTAGCCACAAGAGGGGCTTATGGTCTGTCTGAATGGTGAAGTGAGTGCCAAACAAGTAGGCCCTCAGCTTCTTCAGGGCCCAGACCACAGCAAAGGCCTCCCTCTCAATAGCTGACCAATTTTTCTCTCTGGGTGTCAACCTTCTACTAATGAAAGCAATAGGCTGATCATTACCATCAAAATTCAGTTGAGACAGAACAGCTCCCACACCCAACTCAGAAGCATCTGTTTGGACAATGAATGGCTTGGAGTAATCTGGACTCTTGAGGATAGGTGCTGTGCACATGGCCTGCTTTAGGTCATTGAATGCTTTCTGACAGCTTGCTGTCCACTGAACTTTCTTTGGCATCTTTTTGCTTGTCAGGTCATTAAGGGGGGTCACTATGGACCCATAATTTCTGACAAACTTCCTATAGTACCCAGTCAGGCCCAAGAAAGCTCGAACCTGAGTCTGGGTGATTGGAGGAGTCCAGTCCTTGATGGCCTGTATCTTACTCTCCAGTGGCTGAACCTGGCCTCCACCTACAAGGTGGCCCAGGTATACAACCTGTGACTGCCCTATCTGGCACTTTGTGGCCTTGATAGTGAGGCCTGCCTTTTGCAGGGCCTCTAACACTTTCCTCAGGTGGACCAGGTGATCCTCCCAGGTGGAGCTAAAGACAGCAATATCGTCAAGATAAGCTGCACAGAAGTCATCCAGCCCAGTGAGGACTTGATTCACCAACCTTTGGAAGGTGGCAGGTGCATTTTTCAGTCCAAAGGGCATTACCACAAATTGATAATGCCCTCCAGGGGTAGAAAATGCTGTCTTAGGTTTGGCTTCCTCAGCTAACCTGATTTGCCAATACCCAGCTGTCAAATCAAATGTGCTTAAGAAGTTGGCAGAAGCCAATCTATCTATAAGCTCATCTGCTCTTGGTATTGGGTGGGCATCAGTCTTAGTGACTGCATTGAGGCCTCTGTAGTCTACGCAAAACCTCATCTCTCTCTTACCACCCTGGGTGTGAGGCTTTGGCACTAGAACTACTGGGCTAGCCCAAGGGCTATCTGAGGGCTCAATGACTCCCAGTTCCAACATTTTCTGCACTTCAGTTTTGATGCAGTCTCTAACATGATCAGGTTGCCTGTAGATTTTACTCTTGACAGGCAGACTGTCTCCAGTGTCAACATCATGGGTACACCAATCAGTTTGGCTGGGTGTCAGAGAGAACATATGTCGAAAGGATTGCAGAACTTGCCTGCAATCCTGTTGCTGATGTTCAGTGAGGCTGCCACAAAAGACAACACCATCAACTGACCCATCATCAGGATTCTGAGTGAGCAGGTCTGGGAGAGGGTCACTCTCTTCCTCCTGTCCCTCATCTGTGGCCATGAGCAAGCTCATGTCCTTCCTGTCAACATATGCCTTGAGCCTGTTAACATGGAGCACTCTGAGAGGGCTCCTGGGAGTTCCAAGGTCCACCAAGTAGGTAACCTCTCCCTTTTGCTCAATGATGGTGTGGGGCCCAGACCATTTGTCTTTCAGAGCTGCTGGGGCCACTGGCTCCAGCACCCACACCTTCTGTCCTGGCTGGTACACAGTCAGTACAGCCTTTTGGTCATGCCAAGCTTTTTGAAGTTCCTGGCTGGCCTCAAGGTTTTTAGATGCCTTCTCCATATACTCAGCCATCCTGGAGCGGAGACCAAGTACATAGTCCACTATGTTGGTTGCAGGCTTTTTGAGAGGTCTCTCCCATCCTTCCTTCACCAAACACAGGGGTCCTCTTACAGGATGCCCATACAGAAGCTCAAAAGGGCTGTAGCCAACCCCCTTCTGTGGGACCTCTCTGTAAGCAAACAAGAGGCAGGGGATCAGGACATCCCATCTTCTCCTAAGAGGTTCAGGTAGTCCATGAATCATCCCTTTCAGGGTCCTGTTGAATCTCTCAACAAGCCCATTGCATTGTGGATGATAGGGTGTGGTGAACTTGTAGTTCACACCACACTCTTTCCACATGGCAGTCAGATATCCTGACATGAAGTTTGTACCTCTGTCAGAAACGACCTCCTTAGGGAAACCCACTCTGGAGAACACTCCAACTAGGGCTCTTGCCACTACAGGGGCTGTAGTGGTCCTAAGGGGAATAGCCTCAGGATACCTGGTGGCATGGTCCACCACCACCAGTATAAACTTGTGTCCTGATGCTGTCTGGGGTTCCATTGGACCAACAATGTCAATCCCCACTCTTTCAAAGGGGACCCCCACCACAGGTAGTGGTATGAGGGGGGCCTTTGTTGTGCCACCTGACTTACCACTGGCTTGGCAAGTGACACATGAGCGACAAAACTCCTTGGTATTCTCATTCATATGGGGCCAGTGAAAGTGTGAGACAAGCCTGTCCCAAGTCTTTGTCTGACCTAAATGACCTGCAAGGGGAATCTCATGGGCCAAGGTGAGAAGGAAACCTCTCAGAGACAAGGGGATGACCAGCCTCCTGGTTGCACCAGGCTTGGGGTCTCTTGACTCAGAGTACAGGAGTCCATCTTCCCAGTATACCCTGTGGCATTCCCTGCAGCCTCAGCAGCAGCCTGCTGTCTGAGGGGTTCAAGGGAAGGGCAGCTCAACTGTTCCTTCCCCAGGTCTGCTCTGGAGGGTCCCCCTGAGCCCAGAAACTCAACTTGATCAAGTTCAAGCTCTTTAGGCTCAGTTTCACTCAGCTCTTCTAGATCAGCCTCCTCAGAGACTTGATCCTCAACCTGGGGCAAGGGGGAAGGCAAAGCCTTACCCTTACTGCTCTTCTTCTTGGGAGGTGTCTGGTCCATAGTTTCAGGATCCAGCACCTGTTCAGTGGGGCATCTTCTGGCCTGTGACCTAGTCACAGCAAGCACATGTGCTGGCAAGCCTAACATCTCCATGTGAGTCCTCTGCTCCACTTCTGACCATTGTGATGACTCCAAATCATTGCCCAACAAACAATCAACTGGGAGGTCTGAACTGACTACAACTTTCTTTTGTCCCTTCACTCCACCCCAGGAGAAAGCCACAATTGCCACACTATGACTAGTAGTGACATTGCTGGCATTGGTCACCAGGAAATCAGTACCTGGCATGATCTGTCCAGGGTCCACAAAGTTAGGTGTCACCATGGTGACACTGGCACAAGTGTCCCTATAGGCCTGAGCCATCTTGCCATTAATCAAAGGTGTCTGCCTGTATTTGCCCAAAGTATTGGGACTTATTTCAGGGGACATATCCATATCCCCTGTACAGACAAGGACAGCCTGAGTGTGTGCCAACTAAGTTGTCAGACCCCTCAGTACCCAAGGTTAACCCAACTAATGCCTTGGGAGTGACACTACCACTACTGACTGTACTAGGGGGTGCAGTTGCTTTAGGAGCTGTAGTGGCAGGAGTTTGTCCTCCTCCTCTTTTGGTGCACTCACTAAACCAGTGAGATTTACTTTTGCAGTACTGGCACCACCTTTTCGACTGGCCTTCTTGAGTCTTCTTCTTCTGGGAAGCCTGACCCCCACCCTCTTTGGTTTGTTGGGGACCTGGTGAAGACTTCTGGTCATTTTGCTCATTCTTAACATTACCCTTCTGGTCTGCTTTCTTCTGACCACCCTGGTTCTGGTTCTGGTTCTGCTTGATCCTTGTCCTGACCCATTTGTCTGCCTTCTTTCCCAATTCTTGGGGAGAGGTCAGATCTGAATCAACAAGGTGCTGGTGCAGCAACTGGTTCTGACAATTGTTCAAAATTTGTTCTCTCATCATTAGATTATACAATCCTGTGTAATCTGTAACCTTGCTACCCAGCAACCAGCCCTCCAAAGCCTTAGTGGCACAATCCACAAAATCAGACCAGTCCTGAGACTGAGTTTTCTGGGTGTCTCTGAACAGCAACCTGTACTGCTCAGTGGTTAAACCAAACCCATCAACCAGTGTATTCTTCAGGACCTGGTAATTGTTAGCATCCTCCACTCTTGTAGTGAGGAGCTTATCTCTACCTTTACCATCAAAGGAGAGCCACAGTATAGCTGCCCACTGACTCTGGGGAATGTTCTGCACAGTGCAGGCCCTCTCCAGAGCAGCCATCCATTTCTGGATGTCATCCCCTTGCTTAAAGGGGGGCACTATTTTAGTCAGGTGTTTAGTATCTAAACCCTTCTCTCTATCTCTTGGGAGATTGCTGCCACCAGTGGGAGCTAGCCCACTCATCTGCTGCTCTCTTGCCAGGGCAAGCTTTTCTTTGGCCAGGGCAATTTCTTCCCTTTCAATCCTCAGTTCAGCTTGTCTCATCCTAGCCTCATGCTCCTTTCTCTGAGGGGAAGTAAATCTCCTCTGTGGAGGATTCCTTCTCCCCTGAGAAGAGGCATTAGAGTGCAGAGATCTATTGGAGTCCCTAGAAAGAGATCTATCTCTCCTAACTCCAAGGTTAGGCCCACTTCGGGTTAGTACTGGGGGGCCCCCAGATCCTAGCCCAAGTAAGTCTAAGTTGGTCCTAGTTAGCCTTCTGACTACCTCAAGACCCTTGTCTACCTCATCCCCAGAGAGTACCTCCTGATCCTCCTCCTCAACTGCTGAATCAGTGTTGTGGAGATCTGGATCCCCAGAGGTTCCCTCTAAGGCTGGCATGTTCTCATGTAACTGAGAAAGCTTTCTGGCATCATATGTCTCTAAGAGACCTATCAGAAAGGGAGTGGTGGGGTTAGACCCCTGCTTCAGTTTCCCGGAGACACAGATTTGTCTCATCTCCTGGAAACTGAGAGCTGCATATCTTGAAGTGACCTGTGGAGGGTCAACACTGACCAGGGGAGTCTCAGTAGAGTCCCCCTGAGTCGACATGCTTTTCTAGTGAGGTGTAAGTGGTGCACTTACCTACACTATATGTTTGCCTACTGATCCCTTGCTAGAGTTGTAGTTTAGGGTGTGCTAGGCCCTAGGAGCTACAACAGCTGGTTCAGTAGAACTAAGAGTATTCTAAGCTAAGTTATATGTACCTTTAGTACTTATGTGATCTTTCACAAGATATTCTTAGGGCATGTGTGGTAAAACAACAGCAAGCTCAAATCCCAACCGCTGCTCACCAATGTGAGAAGTTGGCCTGATGTGCAGTGCTCACTATTCTAGTGATCACTATATATCAGTCCAAACAACCCTTATTGATGATTGGTTGTAAGTCAACCTTATAGACCAGCTATCCTAGTAGCATGGATACGAGCAGTCTAAGGCTAAGACTCTAGAGGGCGTGTTAAGCCAGCTGTTTTACCATCACATTACCCCTTGAACACCCAGTGAAAGGACACCACACAAGTGTTATGAAAATAAACAGTGTATTTATTAGAATCACAACAACCCTGTACTCTTTATGAGGACAGGGTGCTAGGCACACAACAAAACTCTTACGAAAATACTTTTAAGTTAGCACGTTACACAAATGCCCGAGGGGCACGAAAAACCATATACGCTAAAAGTGGAATGCGAATTACTAGCAGGTAAGTAACAGTTCTAATAGGCTTTGGAATCGCTAGGACTGGACTAGGGAATCGTTAGATTACTACTAGGAGGCCCAGGGGACTCGGGTGCAGAGTGTGCACTCACGCGGGATGCGGGACAAAGTCTATGGAAGCTAGAATTCACAAAGTTAGTGTTCACGGGCGAACCCGACCTGGTGGGAAGAAAACGACAGTGGATCCTGACCCTTGGATAGTGAGGCTATGCTGGGACACCGGAGTGCCGAAGTTACCTAGCCCAGGGGCTGCAGCTGCATAGGTCTGAAAAGACGTCTGGGATCTCGTTGCCGGACCAGGAGCCTGGAAGGAAGAAGTTGCTGGCAGGCGACCAGTGAAGGAAAGTTCGATGGATCCAAGCCTGGATCAAGGAAGAAGAAAACCTGAAAGCAGAGGGGACCAAGTTCTTGAATCACTAGCCAGTGATTAAGTGGGCACCAGGATGGCACCGGGCGAAGTCACCGTAGTCAGGTGAGTGGGCACTGCTGGGCTCTGCAGTCTCTCGGACCAGGAGGCGTTGTCGGCGACCAGGATGGAGGTGCGAGCTGTCCCACGAAGGATGAAGTCGTTGGCGTCGAAGTTACCCAGGATTGGGCAACAAGCCTTGGCTAATTCAAGCCCACGCGGTGGACTCAAAATGGCGTCTTGAGTGGACCAGGAGGGTCCGGGGTGCTCCTCTTCTGGAAGGGAGCAAGGGCCAGTCTGGAGCAACCAGACCAGCAGCAGAAATGTCGTCGGGCGTCGTCAGGAAGGCCACAAGCCAACGGGCTAGTAGCCAAACAACGCGGTGAGCAGCGGAAAGCAGAAGGGCCCCACGCAGATCGTGGAGATGCTGGGGGGCTGCACTTCGGAGCTGGAGCTGCTCAGAGTCGGGGCTTCTCGGACCCCAAAGCACTCACCAGTAGATTACTCGGCGGGCTTGCTGGAAAGAAGTCGTGCAGTCTTGCAGATGGCCGGTCCCTTGAGGTCTCGTCGCACCCACGGTTCTCAGCTGGGCTGTAGAGGTGGGTAGAGGTCAGAGGTGCCAGGGAAGCCGGTTCTCGTCGAGCTGGGCAGTCGGATTCCGGAGGAAGGACTTACAGCAGACCGCAGTGTTCTTGGATGGTGCCTGCGGATGCAGGGTGACTACTCCTTAGTCACAAGGGAGAAATCTTAGGAAGAAGTCTTGAGTTCCTTTCGCAGAAAGTAGTTTCAGGATTCAAAGATGATCTGATTTGGAAGGGGGCCAGTCTCTACCTTTATCCTGTAAAAAGGGGCTGGCACGCGACTAAGTCCTGCCCTATGGGTGGGACTAGGAGGGGGGTGGTTACACCCACTTCCTTGGCGGGCTTTTCCCCAGCACAGGGTCTGGAGTGACCCTGGAACTGGTTCCAGCCAGCCTATGCACAGTGAGCACCGGGGTGCCACGTGCAGTCACCTTCCTCTAAAGCCCTGCCTACCTACAATACACAAAACCCTGTCTGGGACGGTGCTGGCACCGCCCCTGGCAGGAAACCCTTTGTCCTTATCTCCTGCTCTGGGAGGACTCCCAGCAGCAGGAGGGCAGACTTGTGTCTCGGTGGCAGCATCCATTTTGTGGATGCTAAGGCTCTGTCTGAATTTTAACCGGGTTATAGGTTACAGGCATGTCGTGTCCCTCTAGAAGGGTGGAATGCTAACCCCGTCGCCAGAATTGGCGAGGGGTTAGTATTCCAATTCGTATGACACCTTACTCGACATGTTTTGATAAAGCGATACCAGAGTTGGCACATAACCGCGAGGATTATAAGGCACTTAAGAGTATATGGTATGCGATATCATGGAAACGGCTAAGGGATGGATCCCGAAAGCCGCAGACAGGCTCAGCTCATGCTAGAGCACCATCTCACACGATTCCAAGCACTCTGCCTTCAGGATTGTTAAGGCCTGCTATAGGAGTGACTGATAGGAGATCTGTGTGTCCATTTTTAGGGTTAGATATAGGTATACTATATCTAAAGCAAAGGGTGAGTACACCACCTTGCCCCAGCTGTCGTGCAGCCAGTTGTGTCAGTTTTAGTTAGTCAATCCAGGGGTGGCATAATACATGCTTCAGCCCCTGGGAGACTTCTGGGTGCACCTCAGCCCTGGGTACAGGGACTTGGAGAGGGCCCAGTGCCAATTCAGTACCTAAGTACAATTTGGATAGAGAGAACAGCTAGGCTGTGGGTCTGATTAGCAGGCCCACAGCCAGGGAAAGTCGTAAACCAGTGCAGCAAAAAGCAAAAATCTGGGTGATCATAGGATTGCAGACCCTACTCTCCTACAAGTAACTTAACCAGTTAAGTGTAGTGCTGCAGATTCACATGCACCCTCCCTGGCAGGTATTAATTAGAGGTGAGACTAATGCACACAAATACAGCATGTTTAACAGCAAATGCTAACTTAGCAGAATATATCTTCAATTGAAATATGCAGGGAGATTTTTTTTAACAAAGGAGCTATTGAACATATGCAATACCTCGAGGGGAGGAAAATCCATGCCGTTCATATAACTTTGTCGCGAAGAAATAACTTGCAAAGCCCGGGCCAAACACTAGATGGCAGAAGTATGCATAACATATGAATCTGCAACACTACACGCTACAAATACATGCTTACAGGGTAAATAACCTACTCCTTCTACAAATTGTTGTTTTTCATTTTAGAAAAGCAATTCATAAGAAGGAAATGCCTGGTTTGAGGCATGTTTAAACAGCACTTGTAGTAAATTGCCTTTCACCTTCACACCTGGCTGTTTCAGGAGTTATTGTAGAATCAGAACTCCGCTCAAATTATGCATCTGCCCAACTAATAAATCTCGGGTGACTTCATCACAACTTGCCTTTAATAAGAAAAGTAGACTGCCTTTTAAATGCGGATTGCATGTTCACATGTATTTTGTAACGCTTATATTGTGACTTGTTTAATCCCAGATAGCAGGATCTAATGCTATTTTTATAGGCATACTCTGCTCCATGTTCTGAAGTGCATATGCTGAATTAGAATCCTTTCTTCCTCTTGACAGATGGCACTCTTGTGTTGTGAAGGCAAATTAATAGGGATAATTCAGTTTGTGCATATGTGGTATGGGACATTTATTTTTGCAATATATTTCTAATAGTTATTTATTTATGACAGCAAAACCTTGAACTGCTTAGGACATCAAAGCTCTCTGAACAAGATATGGCGTCGTTGGAGCAAAGAGAAAGGGAGGTGTGTATAATTTGTCTTGCTCTTACTTTGATGCGATAGATGTATGCTCTCCACTGGCTTTTTGAATTGTAGGGGGGCAAAGTATTATCTTTATGGGTTGCCGTGGTCGGGTGTTCTGGGTAATGGTAGGATTTAGTGATCGCGTTCTGGCTTGTTAAGTTCTTTAATGAAAGTGTAGTATCTATTTAAAGGATGACTTCTAAAACAAGTGTCCATGAATGGTGATTACGGATATATCTGCAGGAATTGATAGCATAGAAACAACTGGACATGCTCGAATTAATGTGGGCACTGCTGTTTCTCACTTTAGCACCACATCCTTAGTGCTGTGGTACTCCATTCATAAGACAAATTCTCCCCTTGTCTTGTAGAAGAGTTTCTAAAAGTGAAGTTCTATCTATACAGGCCTCGAAATCATAAAAATGTTACTAGACCTTCAGGTCTAGTGACTTGAATAATATACTCTACCTATTTATAATGCTCTTGATCCATAAACTGGTTACAAATGATGTAATCATAGCTAAATAATTTAGTTTATTGAGCTCCCATTTTCTTCATTAGCAGATATGAGCACTTTCAAATCTGCGAGTTCAGCGTGTCTGCTAAATACAAATCTAGCCACATATAGGATACACATGAAGCCTGACTTGCTTCTTAGTTCATTACCAGCATTGTCAGGGCGGGGCAGGAATGTTTCTCAAATCATGTTTAAAAGCTATCACTTAGAATAAATACATAACTAAAACATGAAGTGGTATCACACTGTTATTTGTAATCAGCAGATTTTACATTGAAATAGCCACAAACATTCCCTAGGACATGCAGTTTTACTGATAAAACTATATTGTGTACAAACAATGGGCCCAATTCACAGACCTAACTTAAGACAAAATCCTAAACTTGCTACCATTTTGGTATTCACAGAAGACACTTACTAATTTCGGTATTCACAGAAGTTAGGAGTCCTAACTTTAGGACTCCTAAATGCCTTATGTGAAAACCGAGTCTTAATTAGGATTTTTCTCAGTTTAGTAGTAGTAAAGTTGAGAAAAAGCCTAATTTTAAGACTTTCAGTATTTACAGAAGGCATTTAGGAGTCCTAAAGTTAGGAGTCCTAACTTTACTACTACTAAATTGACAAAAATCCAAATTTTAAGACTTTCGGTATTCACAGAAGGCATTTAGGAGTCCTAAAGTTAGGACTCCTAAATTCTGTGAATACCGAAATGAGTAAGTGCCTTCTGTGAATACCAAAATGATAGTAAGTTTAGGATTTTGTCTTAAATTAGTTCTGTGAACGTTTGGAAATAGTTTCTGTAAATGTCATTTACCCATCACCAAGTAAAGGGTTTGGTTTGCTCCTATTTAACTCTGTTTACATCCCACTTATTTACAAAAAACGTGTTTTTGTAATTCCTGTAATATTTTTACTATTAATGTGCAAGCTATTTATTTAAATGTTTAATGTTAAAGCAAAATAACTGACCTCTTCAGACAGCTCACTTAATAAAACCTCTAACTCTAGAAAGAGAGAAAAACAAACCTCCTTTTCCAAGCAGCAATTAGTTACAAAACAAACTGGCATTCGACCTCTTTCCTTGAACAGACTGCAAATGTGTCAAGTTAGAAACTAGCTTTAATTGCATCTTTTTGCTCATTTACTTTATTAATGAACAGAACTCCTGTTCCTTTCCAGCCTTACACTCGCCTGATGGGACTAGTAAATGCTAAAAAATAGCTTGACTTGATAACATTTTATTTGCAATTGCGAGTGGGCAAGTAGATTTTTCAAGGCCTATGTATTCTGCTTTTTAACATGCTGTGGTTGAGATTTCCAGGCATTGAAATGTCAGTTCCAGCTGTACAGAGATGTGTGCTGCCATTGGGATTAACTTGCATTAATTCATCCTCTGACAGTCTGTCATTAAATAACATTTATAATCCACTAGCTGGGTGCCACAATATGGAGTGTCCTAGTCCACTCACTAAAGGAAATAAGTGATGCATTCATTTATTTTATGTACTGAAAACACTCGTGCATGAGTTTTCTTACTTGTTGTTTCCTATTCCATTATAAGAACCTTCCAGGTACCTTATACGGGTGTGCTAGACTCCTGAGCTAATGCACATGTGAGAACCATTTTGACACCAAGCTGCATTTTATAACTTGGATGATAAGTAACTTTGTACTGCAATTAATTCATGCTTTGTTTTGTAGATGAAATATCGAGATCGTGCTGCTGAACGAAGAGAAAAGTATGGTATCCCAGAACCACCTGAACCCAAACGCAAAAAGCATTTTGATAACAGCACAGTGTATGTATTTGTCATTTTTCAAGACCTATTTGCAGGGAATCTTGTCTTTTAAATATTTATTGATTGCTCAGCTTAAAATGGAAGAATGTTAAATCACAATATTTTGATTTTCACCTTCATTCTCTAAAGTTTACATTCTTGGGAATATACAGTCATGCTTTAACCCCTTCCGTGCGGGGCTGTTTCCCCCGCTGGGCGGGGGGGGGGCGCGTACAGCGCCCCGGTGCTCATGACGAGGTCAGCTCGTCATGAGCTCCGGCCCTCCGGTGCTCATGACGAGCTGAGCTAGTCATGGCCACACCCGTTCCAAAGGAACGCTCAGCACTGCAGGGGAATCAGCCCAGCATGTGAGCGTTCCACGGAACGGGCGCGGTCATGACGAGGTCAGCTCGTCATGAGCACCGGAGCGCCGTTGCTCATGACGAGCTGACCTCGTCATGAGCATTCAAGGGGTTAAATGCTTCTTTTTACTATTGTGTATAAGGCACATCATTTTAGAGCAGATAATTAATTCAGTTAATATGTTCTCTTTCATGCAGGAATTATGAGCAGCCAACAAAAGACGGCCTTGACACAAGCAATATTGGTAACAAAATGCTGCAGGCCATGGGTTGGAAGGAAGGGTTAGGCCTGGGTAAGAAAGCCCAGGGTATCACAGCTCCCATACAGGTAATTTGTTCATCCATTACCTCAGTTAATCCATTTGTAATGTTATTAACCAGTTTATTGGTTCTTTAGCGTTGCATATTTAAGAACTAATGGATAAACGTGAAATGAGTATGTAAGATTATTTTTTTTAATAACTAGTTTGTCACTTCTGTAAACTGTCCAGTCAGTCCATTTCCTTCCTAAACCACAGTTGGCCATGCAGCTGACTTTTTTGTTATGCTTATTGGGAATTGGTAGAAACCTAAGGTGCAAGTGAAGTATATATTATTCCATGTGCACCCGATTCCATACCTCACTCATTCATTGCCTTTTTGAGACTGGATCCATTTTTGCTCCATGTGCAAACCATATTCTTTTTCAATGGGCTACCTCAGTTCCTCATGTTTTACCAGCATTCCTTCTATAACCACTTCCTTCACTTACCAGTTCCTGTGACTATTATGTACCTCATTTGAGCCACTGGATTGTTGAACAATGACAGTTCAGTCCACAGGGATGAACAGGCTTCAAGGTATCCTTGCTCACTTTTGATAGTTAGCTTGTGGCATACATTAGAATGCATCTATATTGAGTGCAAAACAAGCAATGCAGTAAGTAATGCAGAATTGAGAATGTCTACATCCAGTTTAAGGAAAACATTAAAATGATATACAATATAACAAATCAGTTAAGTATGAAATCAAATATTGAAAAAAATAAATTATTGCAAAATCAAAAATAATTTAACTCCATGAAGCTCATCTTTACAAGTCAATGAAAAGCAAAATAACTCCCATCAAAATTAATGGTAACATTTAACACATTTGGTGGTTCTGAAATTCTTTAAAAAAAATAATAAATAGGCTAGACGTATTTCTTAATTTTGAGAATCCCAGTCAGTTGTGCTCCAGCAGTCTGTGTGGTATCCAGAAGCCATTAGGCAGCTAATTTCTATGATCTCATCTGTCACTTCTGGGTGTTAAATGATGCTGAAACATGTTAACCATACTCTGAAAAGTTTGTTTTTGGCTGCTTATTAGAACTGTGTGAGGGGGAAATGCACAAGTCTTGGTACTGAACTTAACTCCGTTTTATTTTGCCACAAGGCGAATTAGTACAATATATTATGCCTCCACCCCTTAAAGATTGAGAGACAGTTTTATTAGATATCCATCATGTGGACATTTTGGTGGCGAGAGGGAGAGCGATTTTGTAAATAAGGTAAATATTGTGGTTTCCACATTTGGCCAACGAGGTGTCCTTTTACCTTGGTCCAGAGTAGTTGTGAACTTTAAGTACTTCAAGATCTATACCTTTTCTTCCAGGGTATACTCATCGATCGTCTTAAGCACTTAATAGTCCCGCCCACATGCGGGGATCCCGGAGCACATAACCTGTACAATATATATGTATGTTTAAAAGTACGAAGTACCCTAAAACATACATATATGTATAAACCCACGTATATGTTCATATATATCTATACATAATCATGCAGCCTAATAAATATGCTAAACAATGCCTCAATTGCATTGAATTTATATTCAAAATCACCATATACATTTAACATATCTAGCACACAGAATATAAGCACATTTAATTGCCAAACATATCCTTTATTTGAAGGAAGAAAGGCAAGAAAATCCAAAGGCATTGTTAGCCAATAGGTTGCATTGGGAACATAGCATATCAAACTGGCGCTGTGCCTTTAAAACCTCCGACCTACCCAATCCAATCATTCACCATAGTTGACAGTAAGGTCTGTTCTCTTTTTTTCTTCCTCCTTGTGTGAGGATCCAGGGCACAGAGCTCTTCTGTTTCGACATTCCTGTCAAACTTTTCTCTTCGGAATTTTTCACCTTCACTCGACTGTTTTAAGTACCTCCTTGATTTCTAACAGTTTTTCGGACTGAAATGTCAGACATTACATGCCATCTGTGTTTAGCAAATGCACTTTGTGGGACAAATAGATGGCAAAATCCAACACGCACTCGGTGTGTATTGTTTGTTTGCCTTCATCATAATCCAGATACATACTATCCCTGCCAATACCTCTCCAGAAGAATATTGAGAGCTGGGGATAAGATTAGACTTAATGCCATGCAAGAGAAGAAAGGAAAGACCAAGTGGCCTTTTAGGGTCCCAACCCCCTTTCAAAGAGCCCTCCTATGAACTTATTTTTCATTGTTAGCCCCCCACTTTTTGCCTAGTTTTGATGAGCTTTCAATTGTAGTGCGTGGGGTCCCTGCAAACCGGGTCCCCTGTGTCAGTACTGCTTCCCTAAACAAATCCCCAATTGGTTCTTCTACCCCCTGTAAGCCCCTAGTTAACGGTACTCTTGAGTACCTGTTGCCTAAGAGCTGAAGAGGGTCCCCTGGGACCATTCCACTGCCCTTGCACCCAGTGAGGAAGAAAACAGTTGACTTAGCACTGCCTGAAGGCATAGGCAAGTCACCCCTCTAGCAGGCCTCAGCCCTAAGGTAGGGCGCACTATACCACAGGTCAGAGCACATCTGCAAAAGCAGATGTGCCTATAATTTTGGGTTCCCTTCCTTTATATTGTAAGTTCCAGTGAAGCCACAGAGTATATTGCCTGGAAACTCGACAACTCGTGTTCCCTAGCTCATGATGGCTTCACTGAACAGAGGAGTGTTTGGAACCAAACTACTCCTTTCAATAAATCCACACTGATACCAGTGTCATTTATTGTACTATGTACCCACAGGGAACCTCCATGGTGCCCCTTGAAAACCTACCACCTGCTCAGAGGGGAGCTTCAAAGGCCTGCCACCTTTGTAATTCGACCCCTAGCCTCTGCTTCCAGCAGCAGATGGCAGCCCCTCGTTTACACCCCCACTTTTGGCGAGAAAACTTCGAGAATATGTGGTTTGCCCAAATCTGCACACTCCACCCCTCTGGTGGAGGAGGCCAAGTTGAGCACACTTTTCAGTCTTATCTGTGGTTGGGGGAGGTTGAGGAAAAGTAGAGGCAAAAGGTAATGAGAACACAAAGACATGGATTAAAGTTCTCGAAGACCACCTCTGCGGCGATGTCAAAACACTTGAAGGTCACCATAAACAGAGCCCCACTGTCCCTGACCAAAGGACACCAATGTTGGCAAGCCTTCTAGCTAACCATCTACCCCACCAGGCACACATGGGGTGAAGGTCAAGGAGCTGAACTGCCGAGTGTGAAAAGGAAGACTACATTGAGGGCCGAAGATAAACATAGAGCTCGAGCAAAAGAAGTGCCTGCTTGAGAAGTAGGGCATGAGGTGGGACCTGAAGTTTTGCAGCGTGAATCTTTCTGGATTCACTATGCTGTGCATTATTCCGCGGTCTTGTGGTTGGGTCCGGATTCGTAGTCTTTTCTTTGTTTTTATTTTTTTGGGGTTTTTTTGTAGCCCAGGTGGGCGTCGGCGTCACACCCCTTTGGGTGTATTTCCGGTGACGTCGGCATGCTTCCTGCGGAAGCTCCCACTCTTGGGCGCCATCTTCAGATTCTTTTTTCCGCGGTCGGGTCTGGATCGTTCCCGTTTGGGCTCCAGACATTTTTGGAGGAAGAAAGAAAATACAGAAAAGACGAGGAGAAGTCATCTGAAGACTACAGGGGACTTCATCGACGAAAAGCCGGCGAGGAGAGGGCGTTTTTCATCGAGATCATCGACGACCGTCGACGAACACGCGACCAGAGAGGCCCTGGACGCTCGATGATGGACAACACGCCGTTCAAGTTCTGCCGTAACTGCCACCACAAGTACGCGCAGAAGGACCAGCACCCGGTATGCAACCTTTGCCTACCGGTGGACCACGAAAGCGGAGACTGCAACGCCTGTTCCGCCTTCGCCCCGAAGACCCTTCGTGTGAGAGAGGCAGAGGGTAGCACACGCCACCCTGCAGGGGAAGGCCCCGACTCCGTCCCTCTACGAGCTGGGGATGTCCTCCGAGGAAGAAGACAACGCTGCCGCCGAAGACGACAGCTACACGATCGTAGAGACCGATTACACGAAGACTTCTGACAAGGTAGGAGACTCTTCGGCCCCCAAGAACCCGAGAGACTCTGAATCTAGAAAAATCGAGGGCAAGACCCCGAAAGCGCCGACGCCAAAAAAGGTGGCGTCCGCGACTACTCCCAGGCCCAGCGGATCCTCCGAGAAGGAGTCCCCGGCGCCGAGGGCTGCTGATCAGCAGAAAACGTCGAAAATCGTCCCCGAAAAGGATCGATCGACGCCGAGGGAGAAAGACCCGAAACTGACGACGACGACCAGAGACCCAAGATCCGGTCCGACGTCGACGTCGAAAACTTCGACGCCGAAAGGTACGGCGACGAACCATCCGCCGAAAAGAACGGCCGACCCATCCGACGCGGAACACGCGGCAGAGATGGAGAAGAAGAGAAGGCGCCTCGAGGCCGAAATGGAGAACATCATGCAGCGGAAGAAAGATTTCGATGCAAAGATGAAGGCCTTCACGATCCCTCAAGACCTACAGGAGGTAGATTACATAGATGTCGACACCGACAGCCCCGAGGAGGTGGTCGACACTTACCCCTCGAGGCCCTCGGCGCCGGACGACATCGGGGCCTACAACTCGGTGATACAGGCTGCCGCAGCAGCTTTCAAGCTCAAGCTCGACGAAGAGAAGCAGAAAGCAGACTTCCTTCTAGAAACATTGCTCCCAACACAAACGAGGAGCCAGTTCCTTCCAATGCTCGAGAGCGTCTTGGCTCAGGGGAAGGAAGCTTTCAGGGAGCCCGCAACATGCAAGGCAGTAACTCCCAGAACTGAGAAGAAGTACAAGCATGCCACTAAGGACCCGGCCTACATTCAGGGCACGGTCTCCGCAGACTCCATTATCACGGCCACAGCAAGGAGGAGGGCTAACGTACCCACTACCTCGGGCCCACCACCGGATAAGGAGAGCAAAAGGATGGATCTGGTGGGCAGAAGGATCGAACGGAATGCCGCGACCCACTGGCGCATGGCTAATTCCAACGCCCTGATAAACAGGCACATGTACCAAATCATGGAGGGACTGGGGCACTTGGTGAAGGACTTGCCCCAGGATGCCAGACAGAAAGCCGAAAAGCTGGTTGAAGAGGGAAAAAAACGCGGCAAACTCTTGCCTTAAGACGGCCCTGGATGGGGCAGACACCGCCAGCAGGCTCATGATGATGGGCGTCACGGAAAGGAGGCACGCCTGGCTCAGGATATCCGGTTTCAAACCGGAGGTGCAACACAGCATCCTGAACACACCGTTCAACGGCAGCACGCTTTTCGGATCAACAGTTGATGAAACGCTCAGCCAACTGAAGAAAGATAATGAAACAGCAAGATCCATGGGAGCATTGCAGTTCAGAGGGAACAAGAGGGGCACCCCGTCACGGAGGCCCGGCGGGAGAGGCGAAAACCAGCCAGGTACATCACACCAGGCTTTCCAGCAAACGCACCAGGCAGACTCGCAGACTCAGCAGGGTCATCAGAAGCAGGCCTGGCAGTACCAACAAAGAGGCCAGTCCTTTCGAGGGAGAAATGGACGGGGACAAAATAGAAGAGGGGGGCAGCAGCCCACCTCCAAGTGACTTCAAAAAAATCCGTGTGCCCGCCCACAAAAAAGACCCCAGGGGGCAGCACGTACAGATGGGTCAAGACAAACTAGACACCTACAACCACATGACACCAGTGGGAGGAAGGTTAAGATTCCACCTCCAAGAGTGGAGAGAAATCACATCAGACAAATGGATCCTCAACATTATCCAATTCAGATACTGCATAGAGTTGGAGGGGAGGCCAACAAGCAGAAAACCAAAAAGAAAGCCACTAGCAAGCAAGCAGCTGCAGTGCCTTCAGGAAGAAGCAAAAGAACTCCTGCAGAAGCAGGCCATAGAACGGGTACCCTTCAAGGAAAGAAACACAGGAGTATACTCAACGTACTTCCTGGTACCAAAAGTAGACGAAACAATGAGACCCATTCTCGATTTACGGTTCATGAACAAATTCATAAGAACGCAAAAATTCAAAATGACCTCCCTGCAAGAGGTGCTCCCACAATTGCAGATCGGGGACTTCATGGTCACAATAGACCTCAAAGACGCATACCTGCACATTCCAATGAACAGAAAGCACAAGCACATGCTCAGGTTCACCGTCGGAGAAAGCCACTACCAGTTCACGACACTGGCCTTCGGTCTAAAATCAGCACCAAGAGTTTTCACAAAGTGCCTCGCAGCAGTCGCAGCGCACCTAAGAAGGCAGGGGATACACGTATACCCTTACCTGGACGACTGGCTGGTGAAAGCAAACTCATACCAGAAATGCAAGCTGCACGCACATACGGTGACAAGCACGCTCATAAGCCTGGGTTTCTCCATCCATTGGAAGAAATCATCAATGGAGCCAGAACAAGTGAAGATCTTCCTGGGAGCACAGATCAACACCTTACAGGGCAAGGTGTTCCCCAGCGAGAAGAGGGCGAGGGCGCTGGTGAAGGAAACTCGCCTCTACCGGAAGGGACAAGCTCGGACAGTGAGGACTGCGAGCAAGATCATGGGGATGATGGCATCATGCATCCACCTGGTACCGAATGTACGACTCCACATGAGACCCATTCAAGAATGGCTACAGGAGCAATGGTCACAAGCTACAGGCAGTTGGGAGGATCTAGTGGTTGTAACGCACGCAGTGCAGAAGGAGATGACATGGTGGACCATGGAGAACATAGCAAGGGGAAAGCCTCTAACGCCAACAGTGACCATCACCACAGACGCATCCCTGAAGGGATGGGGCGCTCACATGGAGGAGCTCAAGGTGAGGGGTCTGTGGACACCAACAGATGCGACAAAGCACATCAATTACTTAGAATTGAAGACAATCTTCCTTGCACTGAAAGCCTTTCAAACAAGACTGTACAAACACAAGGTGTTGATACAAACAGACAATACCACTGTGATGTTCTACATCAACAAGCAGGGGGGCACACAGTCAGCCCCGCTTTCAACGCTGGCGCAGGAGATATGGAGATGGGCCATCCCTCTCAAGATAGACCTGCTAGCCATACACCTGCCAGGGAAGGACAACATACAAGCAGACTGGCTCAGCAGGCAGACATCGGCATCCCACGAGTGGGAGCTCAATGCTCAGGGGACAAGGCGCCTATTCGACAGGTGGGGAACTCCACCGGTGGACCTGTTTGCCACACGCCAGAATGCAAAATGCCAAAACTTTGCATCCAGGCAGCCCGAGGAAGGATCACTAGGGAATGCCCTATGGATAGATTGGTCAAGGACATTTGCCTACGCCTTTCCCCCGATACCACTGATGCACAGAGTACTGAGCAAATGCAGAGCGAGCAACATGACACTGATACTGGTCGCACCACAGTGGGCGAGGCAGACATGGTATTCGCAGATCATGGAGATGACAGTGTGCACCCCACAGATTCAGCAGGAGGAAAGACTTACTCTCCATGCAGAACGGAGAGGTGCTCCACCCAGAGCCAGAGAACATGAGCCTAGTAGCGTGGCTCCTGAGGACATAGAGTTCGCACATTTAAGATTGCCAGAAAGTACCCTGAGGGTACTTCGGGAGGCAAGAAGACCTAGCACTCGGAAGTGCTATGTTGCGAAATGGAAAAGGTTCACAATATGGTGCAGACAAGAAAGACTTCACAATAAAATGAAGGACTCCACAGTGCTAAAGTACCTGACGCACTTGCTAGAGAAGAACCTTAGCTCATCCTCCTTGAGAGTTCACTTGGCAGCGATAGTCGCCTACACAAGGGGAGAAACTTGCAGGAGTTTCTTCACATCACAGGTGGTGAAGAGATTCCTAGAAGGAGTGAAAAGGATCGCACCACCCAAGCGGGTGCCGCCACCTGCATGGAACTTAAACGTAGTCCTAACGGAACTCATGAAGGAGCCCTTTGAACCAATCCACAAGGCGTCCTTAAAGATGCTAACTATGAAAACAGCTTTCCTGGTTGCAATAACGTCCTTACGCAGAGTAAGCGAGCTTCAGGCTCTGACGCTACAAAAGCCCTACATACAAATGCACAATGATAGGGTTGTGATGAGGACTGACCCACACTTCATGCCGAAGGTGGTATCTAAATTTCACATGAACCAGTCTATACAGATACCGAGTTTTTTCCAAAAACCGACAACTGCTGCAGAGCGAGCTCTGCACACCCTGGACGCCAGAAGGGCAGTCATGCACTACATTGAGAGGACGAAGGGACACAGGAAAACAAAACAGTTCTTTGTGTCATTCGCCAACAGTTACATGGGAAAGGCAGTAACCAAAAAGACCATTGCACGATGGATCGCACAGACAATTCAACTCTGCCACAAGCGTGCAGGACAAGAGCTAGCAGAGGGGACACGTGCCCGCTCCACTAGGAAAAAGGGGGCTACAATAGCCTTCCTGGCTAACACACCCATACAAGACATATGCCTGGCGGCAACATGGGCTTCGGTGCACACGTTCACGAAGCACTACTGTGTGGACATACAGATGAACAAGGAAGCTCAAGTTGGACAGAAGGTGCTACAGCACATATTCAATACCCAACGCTCATCTTCCACCCAACCGCCACAGAGATGAGAAACCGCTACAAAATCTATGCACAGCATAGTGAATCCAGAAAGATTCACGCTGCAAAACGAATAGTTTTCTTACCTGTCGGTGTAGTTTTGCAGCTTGAAGATCTTTCTGGATTCACTAGCGAACCCACCCACCTCTGCCAGAAAGATGAGGCTGGAGAGAGAAGAGGTGGAAATAGAAAAGTGGAAAAGACTTTGAAGGTACAAAGCGGTAAAATATCACCTGAATAGAACATTGCCATTACTTCGGAAACGAAAGAAACACGGAAAAAAAGAACCCGAAGATGGCGCCCAAGAGTGGGAGCTTCCGCAGGAAGCATGCCGACGTCACCGGAAATACACCCAAAGGGGTGTGACGCCGACGCCCACCTGGGCTACAAAAAACAAAAACAAAGAAAAGACTACGAATCCGGACCCAACCACAAGACCGCGGAATAATGCACAGCATAGTGAATCCAGAAAGATCTTCAAGCTGCAAAACTACACCGACAGGTAAGAAAACTATTCGTTTTGCAGCATGAATCTTTCTGGATTCAATATGCTGTGCATTATTCCGCGGTCTAGTGGTTTGGTCCGGAATCTTAGTTCTTTTTTTCTTTTTCTTTTTCCGTAGCTCAGGTGTACTTCCTGTGGCGGAAGCTCCCGCCTTTGGGCGCCATCTTCGGATTCATTTTTTCCGTCCGCCGTTGGGTCTGGATAGTCACCGAGAGGCTCCAGAGTTTTTGGGAGAAAAAGAGGAAAAAGGCGAAACTTTCACAGAAAAGATTGGAGAAGATACCGAAGAACAAGATCACCAAGCCGGGACGACTAAGAAGGAGGAGAACTTCGAGATCTTCGACGTCCAACGGAGAATGCGCACAGGGGGCCCCCTGAGTGCAGGAATGGACAAAACACCCTTTAAATTCTGCCGTAACTGCCACCACAAATAAGCACAGAAGGACCAGCACCAGGTCTGTAACCTCTGCTTACCGGTCGACCACGAGAGCAAGGATTGCAACGCCTGCTCCGCCTTCACCCCGAAGACACTCTGGGTTAGAGAGAGCCAGAGGAGAGCCAACTAAAACATGCAAGGCAAAGGCCAACCTCCATCGTTTGGGACCTGGGCCTCCAGCGACGGAGGACAACATCGCTGAGGGACCAGATGACTACACGGTCGTAGAGACTGATAAGAAGGCATCTAAAGAGGTAGGAGAGACGTCGACCCCTAAACCCCCAACAGACTCTAGAAAGCCCGATCAGGACTCTCGAAAAACAGTCCAATTCCTCGAAGGGAGCACTGGCACTGAAAACCTTGACGGCCGCAGCTGCATCCAAGGACAAACAGCCCCGCGGATCCTTCGAGAAGGACTCCCAGGCGGCGAAGACTGGCGAAAAGCAAAGGTAGTCTAAGCTCGTCCCCGAAAAGAACCGCTCGACTTTGAAGGCGAAGGACCCGAAGGTCGCTTCGACGTCTGACTACGTCGAAGAGATCAGCCGAAACGCTCAACGCCGAGCATGCCGCCGAGATGGAGAGAAAAAAGAGAAGGCTCGATGCCGAAATGGAGAACATCCTGCAAAGGAAGAACAAGTTCGAGAAAATTAAAAGGTTCACGATTCCGTCGAAGGCGCCGACGACTATCGTCGAAATAGAAGAGGAAGAGCCCCAGGAACACCTTGATCAAGATGGCCTATACTATGTTATGTTATATTTAATTTCTATAGCGCACGGCTACTCAATAAGAGTGTCCCGGCGCTTTATTAAGGCAGCTCAGTGAAAAAAGAACATAACACCATAAAAACAGACATGAACAGGAGACAAACAAAGCAACCTAAAGGTTAAAAAGCCAGGTCTTAAGGCTCTTCCTAAACAGGAGAAGGTTAGATGTACGGCGCAGAGCCAGAGGCAGTGTTCCAGAGCTGAGAGGCCCTCAAACTGAAGGAGCGCCCCCGATACGTGCCTTCGTCACTCGGGGGAACCACGGCCAGAAATAAAGATTCCGACCGCAGAGATCGAACCGGGCGGTGAAAGGCAAGCCTGCGCTGCAAGTACTTAGCTCCAAAGCCAAAAAGCGCTTTGTGAGCCAGGGTCAGCGCTTTGAACATAATCCTATGAACTATGAAGGAGACGATGACCAGCGAATGACTTTCTGCTCAGCATCCTCGATGACACAAGACCTGGAATGACAGGACATAGACTCCGAAAATCCGGAAGAGCCCGTGGAGACTTAACCTTCGAGGCCTTCGCCACCAGATGACATTGGGGCCTATAACATGGTCAACGCGGCAGCGGCCTATGGAGTCAAATTGGAGGAGGAAAAGCCTAAGGCATGTTTCTTTTTGGAGACCCTACTCAGTCAGTTCCTCCCCATGCTTCCAAGTGTCATGGACCAAGGGAGGGAGGCGTTCAAGGACCCGGCAACCTGCAGGTCTGTGACACCGAGAACTGAGGAAAAAATACAAACTCTTCTTGGGATCCTCCCTACATCCAGGGATCCGTCACAGCGGACTCCATTATTGCGGCAACAGCCAGAAAGAGGGCTATCGTCCCAACAGCATCAGGCCCACCACCAGACAAAAAGCAGAAGAATGGACCGGACTGGGAGAAAAACAGAAATGCAGCAGTACACTGCCGCTTGGCAAACTCAAATGCCCTACTGAACAGACACCAGTACCAGCATTGGGACGAAATATGGCAACTACTCAAGCACCTCCCAGAGGAATACCAGCAAAGGGCATCACATCTGGTGGAAGAGGGGAAATATATAGCAAATGCTTGCCTGAAAACAGCCTTGGATGGGGCTAACACATCCAGCAGACTTATGATGGTAGGAATCACAGAAAGAAGGCAGGCCTGGCTTAGGATCTCAGGCTTCAAGCCAGAAGTGCAAAACACCATTCTAAGCACCCCCTTCAATGGAGAGACACTGTTTGGGGAACCGATGGATGAGAAACTCACCCAGCTCAAGAAAGAAAATGAAACGGTTAGGTCCATGGAGGCCTTACAATTCAGAGGGATGAGAAGGGGTACCCCGACACGGAGACCACGCGGAAGGAGAGGAAACCAGCCGGGAACGTCACACCAGACAATCCAGCAGGCGTACCAGGGCGACAACCAATCCCAGCAGGGGCAGCAAAAGCAAACCTGGCAGTACCAGCCTCGGGGCCAGTCCTTTTGCGTGAGGGCGAATGAACGAGGGCATGCAAAAAGAGGGGGCTAGCAGCCCACCTCGATGTGACTCCGTCACGCAAAGCGTGCCCACCCACACGACCCCTTCGAGGGAGGGTGGAGCACAACAAGACCAACCAAGAGTTACACGGACCAAACCTCGACAAACATCGACAAACATGTAACACCAGTAGGAGGCAGACTAAGGCACTTCTTCCAGGAGTGAAAGAAGAGAACTACAGACAAATGGATACTCCACATCATACAGTTCGGATACTGCATAGAGCTGGAAAAGAAACCACCAAGCAGAAAACCGAAAAGGAAGGCGCATTCAGGAAAAGAACTAGCACTACTCCTAGAAGAATCACAAGAACTCCTCCGGAAGGAGGCCATTGAACCAGTTCCATTCAGAGAAAGGAACAAGGGAGTGTACTCAAACTATTTCCTAGTTCCAAAAGTGGACGAAACGCTAAAACCCATCCTGGACCTAAGGTTCCTAAACAAATACATAAAGACACAAAAGTTCAAAATGACATCCCTCCAAAAGGTCATTCCTCAGATAACGGATGGGGACTTCATGTCCACCATAGTCTTCAAAGATGACTACCGGTACATCACCATGAACAGGCAGCACAAACCTCTACTAAGATTTACTATCAACAAAGAACACTTCCAGTTCACAGCCCTAGCCTTTCGGACTAAAGTCCGCACCAAGGGTGTTAACCAAATGCCTTGCAGCCGTGGCAGCGTACCTGCGCAAAGAAGGGATTCACGTATACCCTTAACTCGGCGACTGGCTAATAAAAGCAATTTCACACAGGGCATGCAAGGAACACGCACAGTGGGTCACAGAGACCCTGACAGACCTAGGATTCTCCATGCACTGGGGAAAATCCTCAATTGAACCAGAGCAAGTGAAGATCTTCCTA
Organism: Lissotriton helveticus; assembly: GCF_964261635.1. Taxonomy (NCBI): domain Eukaryota; kingdom Metazoa; phylum Chordata; class Amphibia; order Caudata; family Salamandridae; genus Lissotriton; species Lissotriton helveticus. Next base: position 958,859,331 of record NC_136070.1, on the reverse strand, counting down.
GGAGCACAGATCAACACCATATAGAGCAAGGTGTTTCCCAGCGACCAGAACTCTGGCCCTGCTGAAGGAGACACGCCGCTACCGGAAGGGGCGAGCTCTGACAGTGAGGACAGCGAGCAAAATCATGGGGATGATGGTGTCCTGCATGCACCTAATATACGGCTCCACATGAGACCATTCCAGGAATGGCTGCAACAGCAATGGTCACAGGCTACAGGAAGTTGGGAGGATCTAGTGGTTGTAACGCACGCAGTGCAGGAGGAGATTACATGGTGGAACAGGGAGAACATAACCAGGTGGAAGCCCTTAACACCACCAACCCCAACGGTGACCATCACCACAGACACATCCCAGATGGGATGGGGAGCACACATGAACAAACTCGAGGTGAGGGGTCTGTGGACTCCAGCGGATGCGGTCAGACACATCAACTACCTGGAACTGAAGACCGTTTTCCTTGCCCTGAAGGCATTCCAGAAAAAACTGTACAACCAGAGTGTGTTGATAACAACAACGATGTTCTACATCAATAAACAAGGAGGAACACATTCTGTTGCACCGTCCAACCTAGCGCAGGAAATATGGAGATGGGCCCTCCCACTTAAAATAGACCTGCTGGCCATACACCTACCAGGGAAGGACAATGTGGAAGCAGACTGGCTCAGCAGACAGACTTCAGCATCCCACGAGTGGGAGGTCAATGCACAGGAAACGCAAAGGCTATTCAGGAGGTGGGGAACACCGACAAGACCTATTTGCAACACAGCAGAATGCAAAATGCCGACACTTCGCACCCAGGCAACCAGAGGAGCGATCTCAGGGGAATGCCCTATGGATAAGCTGGTCGAAAACATTTGCTTACACTTTTCCCCCCAATGCCACTGATACACAGAGTACTCAAGTACAGAACCAGCAACATGACACTGATCCTGGTGGCACCCCAGTGGGCCAGGCAGGCCTGGTACTCACAGATAATGGAAATGGCACAGGGTGCACCCCACAAGTTCGGGAAAAGGATAGACTTGCACTCAATGCAAAACTGAGAAGTACTACACCCAGAGCCAGAGAGCCTCAGCCTAGCAGCATGGCTCCTGAAGACCTAGTTTGCACACCTAAAGTTACCTGAGAGCACCCTGCGGGTGCTACGAGAGGCTAGGAGACCTAGCACACGAAGGTGCTATGTGGCAAAGTGGAAGAGGTTCACACAATGCGGCAGCAAGAAGAAGCTACACATGAAGATGACCAGGGAATCAACGGTGCTAAGATATCTCATGCACCTGCTGAAAGCAAAACGAAGTTCATCCTCGCTAAGAGTACACCTAACGGCGATAGTAGCCTACACAAGAGGAGAAACAGGGAAGAGCTTCTTTACATCAGAGAGTAAAGAGATTCCTGGAAGGTGCAAAGAGGATCGCACCACCAAAGAGGATGCTGCCACCAGCATGGAACCTTAATTTTGCAGCGTGAATCTTTCTGGATTCACTATGCTGTGCATTATTCCGCGGTCTTGTGGTTGGGTCCGGATTCGTAGTCTTTTCTTTGTGTTTTTTTTTGTTTGTTTTTTTCTTTGCCCAGGTGGGCGTCGGCGTCACACCCCCTTTGGGTGTATTTCCGGTGACGTCGGCATGCTTCCTGCGGAAGCTCCCACTCTTGGGCGCCATCTTCAGATTCTTTTTTTCCGCGGTCGGGTCTGGATCGTTCCCGTTTGGGCTCCAGACATTTTTGGAGAAAGAAGAAAGAAAATACAGAAAAGACGAGGAGAAGTCATCTGAAGACTCCAGGGGACTTCACCGACGAAAGACAAGCAAAGATAAGGCGTTTTCCATCCAGATCTTCGACGACCGTCGACGAACACGCGACCAGAGAGGCCCTGGACGCTCGAGGATGGACAACACGCCGTTCAAGTTCTGCCGTAACTGCCACCACAAGTACGCGCAGAAGGACCAGCACCCGGTATGCAACCTTTGCCTACCGGTGGACCACGAAAGCGGAGACTGCAACGCCTGTTCCGCCTTCACCCCGAAGACCCTTCGTGTGAGAGAGAGGCAGAGGGTAGCACACGCCGCCCTGCAGGGGAAGGCCCCGACCCCGTCGCTCTACGAGCTGGGGATGTCCTCCGAGGAAGAAGACAACGCTGCCGCCGAAGACGACAGCTACACGGTCGTAGAGACCGATTACACGAAGACTTCTGACAAGGTAGGAGACTCTTCGGCCCCCAAGAACCCGAGAGACTCTGAGTCTCGAAAAATCGAGGGCAAGACCCCGAAAGCGCCGACGCCAAAAAAGGCGGCGTCCGCGACTACTCCCAGGCCCAGCGGATCCTCAGAGAAGGAGTCCCTGGCGCCGAGAGCTGCTGATCAGCAGAAGACGTAGAAAATCGTCCCCGAAAAGGATCGATCGACGAGGGAGAAAGACCCGAAACTGTCGACGACGACCAGAGACCCGATATCCGGTTCGACGTCGAAAACTTCGACTCCGAGAGGCACGGCGACGAGCCATCCGTCGAAGAGAGCGGCGGAACCATCCGACGCGGAACACGCGGCCGAGATGGAAAAGAAAAGAAGGCGCCTCGAGGCAGAAATGGAGAACTTCATGCAGCGGAAAAAAGATTTCGACGCAAGGATGAAGGCCTTCACGATCCCTCACAAGACCAAGCCACCAGTGCTGGAGGCGGTCGAGGAGGAAGAAGAAGAGGTCGCCGAAGTCACCGAGCAAGACCAGGACGTCGAGGTGTTCGACGACCAGGAGGAGTACGAGAATCCCCACGAGAGCTACAGCTATGGGGAGGAAGATGAGGGCAGGACAGACACAGAGTCGGCGCCCTATGACCTTCAGGAGGTAGATTACATCGATGTCGACACCGACAGCCCGGAGGAGGTGGTCGACACCTACCCCTCGAGGCCCTCGCCGCCGGACGACATCGGGGCCTACAACGCGGTGATACAATCTGCCGCAGCAGCTTTCAAGCTCAAGCTCGACGAAGAGAAGCAGAAAGCAGACTTCCTTCTGGAAACATTGCTCCCAACACAAACGAGGAGCCAGTTCCTCCCGATGCTCGAGAGCGTCTTGGCTCAGGGGAAGGAAGCTTTCAGGGAGCCCGCAACATGCAAGGCAGTAACTCCCAGAACTGAGAAGAAGTACAAGCATGCCGCAAAGGACCCGGCCTACATTCAGGGCACGGTCTCCGCAGACTCCATTATCACGGCCACAGCAAGGAGGAGGGCTAACGTACCCACTACCTCGGGCCCGCCACCGGATAAAGAGAGCAAAAGGATGGATCTGGTGGGCAGAAGGATCGAACGGAATGCCGCGACCCACTGGCGCATGGCTAATTCCAACGCCCTGGTAAACAGACACATGTACCAAATCATGGAGGGACTGGGGCAGTTGGTGAAGGACTTGCCCCAGGATGCCAAGCAGAAAGCCGAAAAGCTAATTGAAGAGGGGAAGAATGCTGCAAATTCTTGCCTTAAGACGGCCCTGGATGGGGCAGACACCGCCAGCAGGCTCATGATGATGGGCGTCACGGAAAGGAGACACGCCTGGCTCAGGATATCCGGTTTCAAACCGGAGGTGCAACACAGCATCCTGAACACACCGTTCAACGGCAGTACGCTTTTCGGACAAACAGTTGATGAGCAACTCAGCCAACTTAAGAAGGATAACGAAACAGCAAGATCCATGGGAGCATTGCAGTTCAGAGGGAACAAGAGGGGCACCCCGTCACGGAGGCCCGGCGGAAGAGGCGGAAACCAGCCAGGTACATCACACCAGGCTTTCCAGCAAACGCACCAGGCAGACTCGCAGGGTCAGCAGGGCCATCAGAAACAGCCCTGGCAGTACCAACAAAGAGGCCAGTCCTTTCGAGGGAGAAATGGACGGGGACAAAATAGGAGAGGGGGCCAGCAGCCCACCTCCAAGTGACTTCAAAAAAATCCGTGTGCCCACCCACAAAAAAGATCCCAGGGGGCAGCACGTACAGATGGGTCAAGACAAACTAGACACCTACGACCACAGGACACCAGTGGGAGGAAGATTAAGATTCCACCTCCAGGAGTGGAGAGGAATCACATCAGACAAATGGATCCTCAACATTATCCAATTCGGATACTGCATAGAGTTGGAGGCGAGGCCAACAAGCAGAAAACCAAGAAGAAAGCCGCTAGCAAGCAAGCAGCTGCAGTGCCTTCAGGAAGAAGCAAAAGAACTCCTGCGGAAGCAGGCCATAGAAAAGGTACCCTTCAAGGAAAGAAACACAGGAGTATACTCAACATACTTCCTGGTACCAAAAGTAGACGAGACAATGAGGCCCATTCTCGATTTACGGTTCGTGAACAAATTCATAAGAACGCAAAAATTCAAAATGACCTCCCTGCAAGAGGTGCTCCCACAGTTGCAGACCGGGGACTTCATGGTCACTATAGACCTCAAAGACGCATACCTGCACATCCCAATGAACAGGAAGCACAAGCACATGCTCAGGTTCACCGTCGGAGAAAGCCACTACCAGTTCACGACACTGGCCTTCGGTCTAAAATCGGCACCAAGAGTTTTCACAAAGTGCCTCGCAGCAGTCGCAGCGCACCTAAGAAGGCAGGGAATACATGTATACCCTTACCTGGACGACTGGCTGGTGAAAGCAAACTCATACCAGAAATGCAAGCTGCACGCACATAGTGACCAGCACGCTCATAAACCTGGGGTTCTCCATCCATTGGAAGAAATCATCAATGGAGCCGGAACAAGTGAAGATCTTCCTGGGAGCACAGATCAACACCTTACAGGGCAAGGTGTTCCCCAGCGAGAAGAGGGCGAGGGCGCTGGTGAAGGAAACTCGCCTCTACCGGAAGGGACAAGCTCGGACAGTGAGGACGGCGAGCAAGATCATGGGGATGATGGCATCATGCATCCACTTGGTACCGAATGTACGACTCCACATGAGACCCATTCAAGAATGGCTACAGGAGCAATGGTCACAAGCTACAGGCAGTTGGGAGGATCTAGTGGTTGTAACGCACGCAGTGCAGAAGGAGATGACATGGTGGACCATGGAGAACATAGCAAGGGGAAAGCCTCTAACGCCCCCAACGCCAACAGTGACCATCACCACAGACGCATCCCTGAAGGGATGGGGCGCTCACATGGAGGAGCTCAAGGTGAGGGGACTGTGGACACCGACGGATGCCACAAAGCACATCAATTACTTAGAATTGAAGACAATCTTCCTTGCACTGAAGGCCTTTCAAACAAGACTGTACAAGCACAAGGTATTGATACAAACAGACAACACCACTGCGATGTTCTACATCAACAAGCAGGGGGGCACACAGTCCGCACCGCTTTCAACGCTGGCGCAGGAGATATGGAGATGGGCCATCCCTCTCAAGATAGACCTGCTAGCCATACACCTACCAGGGAAGGACAACATACAAGCCGATTGGCTCAGCAGGCAGACATCGGCATCCCACGAGTGGGAGCTCAATGCTCAGGAGACAAGATACCTGTTCGACAGGTGGGGGACACCATCGGTGGACCTGTTTGCCACACGCCAGAATGCAAAATGCCAAAACTTCGCATCCAGGCAGCCCGAGGAGGGGACACTGGGGAATGCCCTATGGATAGATTGGTCAAGGACATTTGCCTACGCCTTTCCCCCGATACCACTGATGCACAGAGTACTGAGCAAGTGCAGAGCGAGCAACATGACACTGATACTGGTCGCACCGCAGTGGGCGAGGCAGACCTGGTACTCGCAGATCATGGAGATGACACAGTGTGCACCCCACAGATTCAGCAGGAGGAAAGATCTACTGTCCATGCAGAACGGAGAGGTACTGCATCCAGAGCCAGAGAGCATGAGCCTAGTAGCGTGGCTCCTGAGGACATAGAGTTCGCACATTTGAGACTACCAGAAAGCACCCTGAGGGTACTTCGGGAGGCACGAAGGCCCAGCACTCGAAAGTGCTACGTTGCGAAATGGAAAAGATTCACAATATGGTGCAGACAGGAAAGACTCCACAATAAGATGAAGAGGGACTCCACAGTGCTAAGGTACCTGACGCACTTACTGGAGAAGAACCTTAGCTCATCCTCGTTAAGAGTTCACTTGGCAGCGATAGTAGCCTACACAAGGGGAGAAACGTGCAGGAGCTTCTTCACATCACAGGTGGTGAAGAGATTCCTAGAAGGAGCGAAAAGGATCGCGCCACCCAAGCGGGTGCCGCCACCTGCATGGAACTTGAACACAGTCCTAACGGAACTCATGAAAGAGCCCTTTGAACCACTTCACAAGGCCTCCCTAAAGATGCTAACTATGAAAACAGCCTTCCTGGTTGCGATAACGTCCTTACGCAGAGTAAGCGAGCTTCAAGCGCTGACGCTACAAGAACCATACATACAAATACACAACGATAGAGTTGTGATGAGGACTGACCCACACTTCATGCCGAAGGTGGTATCCAATTTTCACATGAACCAGTCTATACAGATACCGAGTTTTTTCCAAAAACCCACAACCAGCGCAGAGAGAGCTCTGCACACCCTGGACGCCAGAAGGGCAGTCATGCACTACATTGAAAGGACAAAGGGGCACAGGAAAACGAAACAGTTTTTTGTGTCCTTCGCAAACAGCTTCATGGGCAAAGCAGTAACCAAAAGGACCATTGCACGATGGATCGCACAAACAATCCAACTCTGCCACAAACGGGCAGGACAGGAACTGGCTGAGGGGACACGTGCCCACTCCACCAGGAAGAAGGGCGCTACAATAGCCTTCCTGGCTAACACACCCATAGAGGACATATGCCTGGCGGCAACATGGGCTTCGGTGCACACGTTCACGAAGCACTACTGTGTGGACATACAAATGAACAAGGAAGCTCAAGTGGGACAGAAGGTGCTACAGCACATATTCAACACCCAACGCTCATCTTCCACCCAGCCGCCACAGAGATGAGAAACCGCTACAAAATCTATGCACAGCATAGTGAATCCAGAAAGATTCACGCTGCAAAACGAATAGTTTTCTTACCTGTCGGTGTAGTTTTGCAGCTTGAAGATCTTTCTGGATTCACTAGCGAACCCACCCACCTCCGCCAGAAAGATGAGGCTGGAGAGAGAAGAGGTGGTTAACTAAAGAATAGACTTTGAAAGTACAAAGCGGTAAATACAAACTAAGAAGAACATTGCCATTACTTCGGAAACGAAAGAAACACGGAAAAAAAGAACCCGAAGATGGCGCCCAAGAGTGGGAGCTTCCGCAGGAAGCATGCCGACGTCACCGGAAATACACCCAAAGGGGGTGTGACGCCGACGCCCACCTGGGCAAAGAAAAAAAAAAAAAAAAAACACAAAGAAAAGACTACGAATCCGGACCCAACCACAAGACCGCGGAATAATGCACAGCATAGTGAATCCAGAAAGATCTTCAAGCTGCAAAACTACACCGACAGGTAAGAAAACTATTCGTTAAGTCCTAATGGAGCTCATGAAAGCGCCCTTTAAACCCATTCATAAGGCCTCCCTACAAATGCCTTCCTGGTGGCAATCACCTCGCTGCGCAGGGTGAGTGAACTACAGGCGCTAACGCTACAATAACCCTACATCCAAATACACAATGATAGGATGGTGATGAGAACTGACCAACACTTAATGCCAAAGGTGGTGTCAAGGTTCCACATAAACCAGACAGTACAAATACCAAGCTTCTTTCAGAAACGGGCCACAAGCGCAGAGGGGGCACTGCACACTCTGGACGCTAGAAGAGCAATAATGCACTACACAGAACCAAGGAGCACAGGTAAACCAAGCAGTTCTTTGTGTCCTTCGCAAGCAGTTTCCTCGGTAGACCAGTAACAGGGAACCATTGCACGATGGATCGCACAAACTATACAATTCTGCCACAGACAGGCAGGCCAAGAACTAGCAGAAGGGGCACGAGCCCACTCTACCAGGAAAAAAGGAGCAACAATAGCCTT